>NC_058051.1:17706454-18012287 GCF_020085105.1 Siniperca chuatsi | reverse complement strand
CCACTGCAACATTACAAGTAAAGAAACACATTTACGGTGTGTGTGTGTGTGTGTGTGTGTGTGTGTGTGTGTGTGTTTGTGAACGAGAGCTGCTGATGTGTGTGTTAGTGTAGTAACACATGCTGAAGTTATTTCATTACCTCTGCCAGTGAAGTTGGTTGGTGCATGTGTTCTCCCATCTTTGTCTCTATGTCTGCAAAATATTTCAAAAAGTTACAAATGAATTTGGCTGAAATTTGGTGAACAAATCCCTGAGCCAAGGATCAGTTGATCAAATTTTGGCAGTGACCTCGATCTGGGATTCCTGCCATTTTAAATTCTTTGTAGTTTTTGTAGCTTTAACTGTAATATTGTTTTATGTAATACTGGGAAAGTCCAACAACCGAAAAGAGTTTGGCTTTCAAATGTACAAGACAATATTGTATATCCTCCAATTACAATACGAAACACTTACCCAGTAGTCAACTGCCTATTGTTATTTATTAGTTGGTTTATTGTTTCTTTCAGTTTACAATCCATGAAACTCTATTTACTATTTTTATAAATTTTACCTCGAGACAACTGTAGTGGGAATTCTGGCATTATTAGGGGATTATTGTGCTAATTTATATTTCTAATTACACACATGCTCATTTCCAAACAGCTCAAATTCATAATGTTTATACAAGTATGAGTAAGTAACGGTTTTGGGCTTTTTACACAATGCACTACAATACAGTTTTTCTCCATTGGTTTGGCTCATTTCTTGAAACAGAAATTACATTCTCAAAACTACATGGACAAACCTCTAAACCACTTGGCAATTGTTCACAACAGAATTGAATTTCTCATTCATTTTGCAAACTGCAAATGTCTAAGTACATGTCTCAATGTCTCAGTACATCTTTGCGAATGATTAAGTACAGGTAGCCTACATTTAGCACAATTTCCAAGTGAATAGATCTAAACTGATTGTCGATTCTCAGTCTAATGATTGTTTGCTCCAAAACGTGTCAGCGTCATTTCATTGTATAAGTCATCACATGCACAATAGTTTGTTCAATTGTCAAAATTACTCAAGAACATAATACCATGAATACCATATATGAATCCTTGGAACATTTGATAAATTATTACAGCAATTGACAGTCAGGTGAAACTAGAACTTGACTAATGAAGGAGGAGTTTCACACATCTCAGATGACCAATCAAACAGTATGTTTAGTTACCTGACAGGTGCTGTCCATGACTGTGAATGCTGCCAAACATGTATGTAAAGAGCTTGACCATGCAGGACCAGTACAGTCTCTGAACATGGAGGCACCTGGCCAAGTAAATGAACAAGGGCAGCTACCTGCTCGAGGAAGAGGAAGAGGAAGGAGAAGAGGAAGACGAGTAAGGGTGGAATAGGGGGAAGAGGCAGAGGAGGACGAAGACACCATGCTGTCCCGGATGAAATTCGGGCCACAATTATAGACCATGTCATCAACCATGGCCTCACAATGGCGGAGGCAGGTCGTCGAGTGCAGCCTAATGTGCCTCGCTCTACAGTCTCCTCCATCATCCAAACCTTTCGCAGGGAAAACAGGTATGTTATCAGTCAATGATGGAATTATATGTTGTATAGGACACTGTGCATAGACCAAGAAATATATTTATTTACACATTTACCTATTCCTATTATGATACTAAAAATGACTAGAAAAACATTGGAGAAAATAAACTATGGAATAGTTTATTTTCTACAGTATTGATGATACAGTTTGCAGTAGTATTCCAGTCACTGTGCAGTGATGCATTAGAATTGTGGTAAAGTTACTGTATGTAAAACAACAATACAATTGCATAGGTAACTCATTCTGTAAGGAATACATAAGGTATACATTACAAATGAAGTGTCCTTTGAATTCTATGTCTAGGATTGGACGACAACCTTGCACGGGTGGCAGAAGAAAACTTCTTAGTGAACAACAAGAACAAGAGATCTGTAACATGGTGATGGCAAATAATGCCATCACATTGAGAGAGATCCGCGCTGCAATCCTACAAGACAATGCCATATTCCAAAATGTCAACTCTATAAGCATCTCCACAATAGACCGGATATTGAAAAAGCATGAGATGACAATGAAGCAAATTTACAGGGTACCATTTGAGAGGAACTCTGATAGAGTGAAAGAGCTGTGGTACCAGTATGTACAAGTAAGTCGGTTACTGGTTGTCCATCATTATAACCTTTTTACAATTAAGCAGTGGTTCCCAAACTTTTTCGGCTCTAGTACCCACTTTACCTGATTTGTTTATCTAGGTAATACGGGTATGAAAGTACGTGACTTATCTGACTTCAACATTTTGCCTAAAAACAGCAGCTTACTGTATGATGCAATTATCATTTTAATCCATATTTTGAAGAATATAACATACAATAAGAAAAAGGTGCCTCCCATGTAAATCTATCTAATACTGTGGGTTTTACTGTAACATTTCAGTAAGTCTAGTCATTGATGATTTCCCCCCTCCCCTTTCAGTCAAATACCCCCTGTAGTACCTCTGCATAGGGGTACAAGTACCCCAGGTTTGGAACCACTGGAGTAGTGGCCAGTAGTATATTGAACTTGTGGAAAACATAGAACATTCCTGTGTAATTGTCTGTAACTGTAGTGTATGACGCTTCTGTATGACTGATTTGATGTTATCTTTTTTTACAGCATTGTAGAGAATAATGACATTGAAAGGAAACAAGACCCCTCACATCCTCGTGTTTGTAGATGAAGCTGGCTTCAACCTGGCCAAGGGCCGAAGACATGGCCGTAATATTATTGGCGGCTACTCTTACCCTAAAATCATATTCCTTTTTTTCAGTTTTATTTACACCGTTGTATTCTGTTAGCTAGACAAAAAACAGTACAGTAACCATTGTGCCATAGTGACAAAACATCTAAACATTTTGACTTGCAGTGCTTACACAATGCAAAAGGGACGAAGCCTTTTGGGGGCACTGACTGTTTAAATGAGAAGGAAATTTAGTTTTGACACATGAGTAAAATGTTTTAGGAGAGGTATGAGCTTTTGCAGGTAAACCATGGTGTTGTGCTGAACCATCCACATTATTTTGACAAAAACACCAAGACTGTTGAGAATGTCCAGTCTGTTTTGAGAAATGAGCCAAAGCAATTGAGAAGGATCTTTGCCATTTCTGTGGCACTGACTCTATATGGAAAAGGAATTTAGTTTTGAACCATGAGTGAACAGTTTTGGTAGAGATATGAGCTTTTCCAAGTGAGCTATAGTGTTGTGCTGAACTGTAAGACTGTTTTGCCAAATTATTATAAGTTTTGAGAATGTAATTTCTGTTTCAAAAAAATGAGCCAAACCAATGGAGAAAAACTAATATAAACAGATCTTATCTCCAAGCTACTATTATAATTACTTAATGATGCTTGAAAATCTTAAGTGAATCACGTTTGCAGGTGAAAGTCACATTTTCCTGAGAACACCTTTTTGATAAAAATATGAAAATGTTCTTGCATTATGGCCATGGATGTAAACCTCTACTGTGCAGATATCCTGATCATACACTATATCCAGAATAGATAGATAGATGGACGGACGACAGACAGACAGACAGACAGACAGACAGACAGACAGACAGACAGATAGATAGATAGATAGATAGATAGATAGATAGATAGATAGATAGATAGATAGATAGATAGATAGATAGATAGATAGATAGATAGATAGACACGTAGATAGGCACGTTGGGGGTTCAGTAGGGGACAGAGGGCTCAGCTGGAGGAGACAGGGAGCAGATGAGATGGGAGTGTGTGAGAGCAAGAAGGCAGAAGATGAGCAAGGAGGGCAGGACATGAGAAACCTCTGGCACCAAACTCATTTAAGGGAAAAAAACAAACATATGCTGTGTTGTGTGTGCAGTTTGTCCTGAAGCTCATCCTTATGTAACATAGGTGGCATGTGTGCAGAAATAAGGAGTGAATTTTTGATTTGATTTTTTACTCTTGGCACTGCTGGCTGTCTAACCACTACCTTATTTTTTTCAGCTAGGCCAATGCTTGCCAAATCCTTGTCAACAACAGCGCTACCTCCAAGCCCCTGGGGCACATAAGGATCAGTACTGGCCACCAAATATGGTGGCAGGGAGCAAACACTGTGTCACATTACACAGAGGGTTCGAAAAGTCATGTTGATGGATCGATGCACCTCTTAATCTCCTACAACCACCATCTGTAACCTATCCTGACTGCTGTGATTGAAAATCTCTGTGTTTGTGGACATGGTGGTACAGATTGCAGCAAAGCCTGGTACTCCGTTCCCTGTGTCTCAGCAGCAGAATCTCAGTGGGAAACATTCACATTAAACCACACAAGAATCAGAGGGCATTCATTACATCCACTGTTATCAGCTATTATGATATAGGCCTACCATTACATTATAATGGGATATTGATGCCCGCATTGCACCAGCATCTACACAAACCTGGTATTAGGTTTCCTATTGATGAAATCATAAATCTGTAAAAATGGCTTTTATCCACTGGGCCAGGACTGGATATGCAGTGCTCTTTCTCTCCAGCATTGACCAATCTTATCAATAAGCAATATTAGCATTTTTTATATTTCACACACTGAGAAATATCGGAATCAGAATCAGATCAGAAAGATTCTGATTCTGATATTTCTCTGAGTTGACTCACTGCAGTCTGAACTGAGAGGTTGAAGGAAATGTACTATTTAAAACAGAAAATCCAGAAAAAATAAGCAATAAACAATCAATAAGCAATATTGACATTTTTTATATTTCAGGTTTTTCTGGATTTTCTGTTTTAAATAGTACATTTCCTTCAACCTCTCAGTTCAGACTGCAGTGAGTCAGCTCAGAGAAATATGTGGGCTGATCGATACCACCAATGTTACTGTAAACATGAGCATCACTCGTCCCTTCCGTCCTCATCCTTTCTTCTGCTTTTCCACCATGAAGGCATTACTTGAAACCTATTTGTATTGTATCAGTGTTAATAATAATAAGTAATAACTAGTAATAACTACATTCATCACCATTTGGTATTCAATAGAAGTGACGTTGAGAAGCTGGTGTAAGCAGTCAAAACTCACACTTCCATTTAACTGAGTTCAAACCATGGAAATGTGAGCGCTTTTAGAAATCAGGCACTTATAGATCTTTGATTATATGACCATAAAACTGTGTCAGCATTTTCCTATTTACTGAATAAATCCAATCTGCTGTTGAATTAAAACTGTGTAAAACTGAGAAGCAAGTCAGCGGAATAAGCTACTATTGATGCTCAACTTGTTCAACAGCATGAGCTAGAGAACTGTTATTCTAATAGTAGATTTTCATCTGCTGAAAATACACATAGTCATAAACAATCATGTAAAACATGTTCCAGATTTTTCTCATTCAAGAAAGTGCAGTAGTTCAAAATAGCAAAAATGTTCATAAAGTGCCTAAAATCTGGCAACAAAAAATAATCCTTGGCCCCTGGCTTACATTACTGTAACTTTCCCTAATTTAATTGAAATCTGTTTTTTTATGATATCCTGCTAAAAATCGGACAAGAACATAACCAAACAAAAGTTACTTCATCATAAAAGGCTTGACGGATGTAAAAGCAGGTCAAAAGGAAGCAGATTTCAAATTGTGACTCAAATGTTTGCCCAACAACAGTTATATGTTACATAAAACTACACATGACCAATCATGCAGATTTTTTGAAAAATTGTATGTCTAAGTTATTATTTTACTGTAAGATGATTTACAATTCTGTCCTTTAATACCCTGCTGATATACTTCATCCTGCAAATGTTTCTGACTAGTGAGTGAACATCATAGGTCAGCCAGCTGAAAATCTCCAACATGAAACCCAGACTTTTAAAAGGCAGCAGGTTTAACTGTGTGGATGAAGGTTATAACCTGAGCTGCATCTTCCATCTTCTGCACAAAAAAGCAAGTTGTACATGCACACACACCTGAACACACACACATACGGTTTATCACTGAAACCACCTTTGTTTGATTGTGTGCATGGTGTGTTGGCTTGTCCAGTGAAATCCAAGGACAGCAGGGGGTTTTTTTGTTTTGTTTTTTTTGCCATGAACAGTACAGTACACAATGAAAAAGCTAACCAATGATTTGAAAGCCTTTTGTCCTTTAGGCTGCAGCCTTTCCACAAACTCTAAATGAGGTCTCGAGAGATGAGTACAAACATAAAATACTGCAGCTTACAGGTTGGCTTAAGGGATAGTGGCTATGAAGAAGGAGTGGAGAGAGACTTGTAGATAGATAGATGGGCAGGTTAATGAGTGGTAGAATGGAGAATTGGAAAGATGGATGGAGATAGAGACAGATAACTGTACAGGTAATACACAGATGGACAGATCAGGTTGAAACCATCATGTGCATATTGTGATGTTAACAGCTCAGCAGACAGGTGTGAACTGCGAGAGATGCGGCACCTGAAATGTTGACTGATGGAAGGTTCTTCGCACCCTGTTACATAAAATCAGAGCGAGCCTTTCTTCACCATCTAAAGGCTAAAAGCAACTGTGGTGGGAAATACAGAGCAGCTCTCACAAGTCAAATGAGATGATATGTGAGCAACCACATTTTTTCACTTTTTTTTCCTCGCCTGCCCCCCTTTTGTCATCCCCAGCCTGTTTTCCTCAGCCACTTTGTTCGCTTTCTTGGTTCAGCAACCTCCTTTAGTGTCTCTCTGGGGTGCAGTAGTGTAGTATAGCCTTCACTAGATTTACTGTGATGTTTTCTCTTCTCACTTCTGCTCTCCTCGTTTATCAAATTGCACAAGCTCATATAAAGCAAGTTAATGAGGCCAGTAGGGGGTGGACTCTGCTTTCATTGCAAAAATTAAATATGATATACTCTCTGTTGTGGCTTTAATAAACAGTTTTAATATGTTTGTATAAGATTATTCAAACTGTACATGTACCTCTGCTGCCACATACTGCTCTACCACTAATGCAATGCTCAAAACATACTGTATGGCCTATACATTAACAGCACCTGTTTCTGCAGCCTCTCTTTCAACATTTGAGCTCACTGTGTTATCAGTTATTTCAAATGCCTACTTAAAACCTAATAGCACCAGCCTTGATACAACATAAACCTGCAGTCAATATGCTGACCTAGTATGGAGAAAGTAAAGTGGCTGGTGCTTCTGTGCTGTTTAATGCATAATTAACAAGTGAATAACTGGAAAAGCTAAAGCTGGATGCAGCTTCACAGAATCCGGCAGTGAAGGGAGAAGGTGTGAGGAGGGAAATGTAAACGCCTTGCTTTGCTTTTACTTCAGGGAGGACTCATTTTACTTCAAAACTATTACAGAAACAGCCAATAACTCCTCAGAGAGAGAGAGAGAGAGAGAGAGAGAGAGAGAATCCTCAGTGGAACAGAATGACTACCCTAAGTGCACCAACTGTAATTGTAAAATTATTCTCTTTGGTGAGGAGCTTTAAAAGCGTAAATGTGAGGTTTCAAATATCCTGAAGTTAAAACCTGCCACTTAAGATTGAGCGAATACCCTCATAAAAAACATCTTTTCACTGTAATGCTGCGCAGAAAGCCTGGACATTATAGAAATAGTAGAAAATTACTGTTAATGATACAATAAGGATAAAAACACCAGAGTGCAATACGTTCGTTACACTCGCTCCATCACGGACAGTTTTGGTTAGGCACAGAGATACAGTCAAAAATTCAACAAGTCAGTTGTTACATATAACCGGCTGTATCTCGTTTAACTTTTTGGCACGACGAGCAGACAGACACTTTTCTGCCAGTTGGGAGATTTTCACTGCAGCTGTTTTGCGCGCGGTGGCCGCACAGCGCGCAACATCATCAGCAGGAGCAGCACGGCAGAAAACATCTCTTTTTATCTCTTCATCGACTGCTTCCTACCGCCAGCAGGGATTCAGCCGTTAAAGCGACATTAATTCACCACGCTTTGAGTTAACAGCGTGCCTTACCTTGAGTTGTCGCGGCTTGGAGAAGTGTGGGTGCGTGTGTTTGCAGCCCCCCTATCCAAAATGGAAACTCTCTGGTCCCACTTGGTACCTGGACTCGAAGAAGAAGAAGAAAAAAATACGCTGGTAACGTATCTTTGGTGATGTGCAAAGAGCGTCAGATAGGTGAACTAACCGCAGCTCCTGCTTTGACACGACTGTCTGTTCTTCGGTGAGAATTAGTTTGCTTGTTTCTGACTGCCGCCCTCCCTCCCACTCACTCACTGTCTCCCACCCATGACAAATAAATAATCTTTCATCTCTCTCTCTCCCTCTCTCTCAGTGCCTAGCAGGTGGGCATCTTTGAATAATGTGAGATCATTATTAAAGGCTGCTGGAGGCCCAAAATGTGTCTTCCACCCCCCTCCAAACCCTGCATGTTTTTATGGCTAAACAAAACTGTCTGTCTGTGTGTCTGTCAGAAGAGTTGCTTGGCTGTGTGCAGATTGGGAGTGGTCAGGATTAAATCGTGGGATTATACCTCAACATTCACCATTTCATCTCACACACTGGAAGCACACTGGTGGACAATGACATCAGTCTTTGGCATACACAGGCACACTGACAGATTCATGTGGGTAGGGATGGAGTGAAAGGCAAGAGGGAAGGAGAGAGGAAGAGAACGAGAACTGAGAGAAGTAGGGAGAGGAAACCTTTTACCTCTTAGATCGATCCAAGTAAATCTAATGCGTCATGTAAAATCTATCAGACTACTAGCAGGGCAAGCAGGGCAGAAAGGGTCACCATATTTCCTGGGTAAATGTGATATTTCCTGGGTAAATGTGTGTGCTTGTGCATATGCAATGTGACTACATGCAGCACTGTGTGTGGGTATGTGCGCGTGTGTGTTTCTGTGTAGTGGATGCATGCACACAGCCAAGTCGGTGTATGTGTGCCTGCATTCTGACAGATGGCTACTGTAATGACGCAGGAACTAACTACTGGGTTTCTGTCTGTGAGGTTGCATGCCTGCACATACTTGTTAGTGGATTGTGTGTATACGTGTGTGTTGTGTGCGTGTGGTGTGTGAGAGGGGAGAGACAGAGAGAGAAACAGAGAGAGAGAAGGCCAGTTGAGTTTGATGCAGAACAGATCTCTCTTTTCTGTTCTAGCAGACTTCAACCAAATCTCTCTCTCTCTCTCTCTCTCTCTCTCTCTCTCTCTCTCTCTCTCTCTCTCACACACACACACACACACACTGTGTGGCATTATGGTTTTGCCTTTTTGTCCAGGTGCTTACAGTCTTTTCCCACAGACATTCACAAGAGACCTTGAGTCTGCAGCTTCCATTTGCTGAAAATACATTGGGGGTATGTGTGTGTGATGACACTAGGAAACACTAGGAATAATAGAAATATCAGCATAGCTTCTCATCAGGGAAGGTTTCTGGTGGTTCTGCACTGGCTACACCCACCATTACAGTGCACGTTAAGGCAACAAGGTTTTGATTAATAAACTTTTGCTTACCATGCAAATCATATCTGTGATGGGATGGTTGCAACTACAGCCTCAAAAATCACCATAACATTGGACAAACAATGACAGTCTCAAAATAATACTATATTTAAGCTTCACAACTATATGCAGGGCCAGGGCTGTTGTATTGGATTGCATTATACTGTCAGGTGTTCCTGTTCTTGTGTCCGCCTTCTGGGTATTTGATGGTGGTGGAGGGACTATTCAGATCTTTTTTTACCAATACCACAATGAAAAAAAAAATTCTCAATTCATTCATTCAATTCTTTTTTTTTTGGGCTTTGGACTGAATATATTTTGTGAAACACTTTACATGTCTCTTTGGTGTAACTGTTAACAACTCATAGACATGTGACAAGAAGCTCCAACTAGACACTGTTTTTTTGTAAGTGGTCACAGGCTAAAAAGTTTGGAACACACTAATTATACATTGCAATTTATCATACGTTTTCTTTAATGTAAAGTAACTAGTACCTACAGCTGTCAAATAAATAGTGGAGTAAAAAGTATAAAATTTCCCTCTGAATTGTAGTGGAGTTGTATAAAATAGCAGAAAATGGAAATACTCAGGCAAAGTACCTCAAAACTGTACTTAAGTACTGTACTGGTCATCCAATTGTGGACGTTGTTGATGACACTGGCAGTATCAAGTCTTCTGAACAACCTGGTAGGATCAGATATGGCCAAGACAGCAACCATACAGAACTCAAAACAGGCACAGAGGTGTGAGATGACCATTATGTTTCATTATGAATCATCATCATGAGTCACTGTATTTGTAACGATAAGCACTGTCCTTCACCTCCACGGCTGCATCAGAGCTAAGTTAGAAACCACCCTCATTGTTAAAGACCCTCCACATGCTGGACAAAGCCCGTTTTTCTAGAGAGACAGAGAGAAGAGGTCAACTAAATTGTGTCATTAAAGCCAAACAGCTTTTGGGATAAAAGTAAAACGCATCGTAGCTTTGAGGACTCAGAGCAAACATCCCTGTGCCAAATGTACCATTCGGAGCCGGCAGGTTTCAAGGCCGTCAGCCATCTAGAAGGCGGGTTCAGAGCTCTGGCTCTCCTTCACTCACTTTGTCACATTCTGCTTCCCCTTTCTCTCTCTCTCAACTCACACTGTTTTTTCTCCATTCCTCTGGTTTCCCTCTCTGTCACACTTGGCTTTAACTCAGGGAATGTGTGTGTTTGCACGTTTCTGAGTTTAGATACATATAAGCTATTATAAACCTCACAAGCTTGATTAGAGGCTGAAAAACAATTGATGTATTTTAATAATTATCATCCTGACTCGAGCATCATCTTTATGAGCTACCGTGGCACCCACTCAGTTGTCTTAACTCTCTGATTTAAATGCTTCTAATTGTTGTGCATACATAGAGTAATGGCTTGGTACATGGATTTACATGCACATTTTCTCCTTACAGGCTTAATTTAGAATTAAATCCCTAACAGGCTGCAATCTAGCCTTCTAGCGTATATTTCAAATTTGGCATCAAGTAATATAATGCTATTAGGGCTGTGACCATCTACTGCTTACACTCCCTTACCACATTGTTGCTCAAACTGTTGTGAGAACAAGCTTGGCACCCAAAAGCAGGACACACGGACAGAGCAGCTCAAGTTCTGAACAGTTTTATTGTGCAGATGGATTAGGAGACAGCGGCGTGTCTGGCGAAGTACGTTGTCGTCCTGTGAGCTCGACCGGACTGGGTCGGGGGCTGGATGATGGTGCTTCGAGCGGAGATCAGGGGAGCGGGTTCTGGGCTGGCAGGCGTGGTTGAAGGCTTGGCTGATCAGGTTAAGGCACGTCGAGACTGGGACCAGAGTCCGATAGTCGTGAAACAGGGAGGTAGCGGCTGCTGGCACTGAATGGAAATACCGGAGAACCAAAGACAGACGGAAGCGGTGATCACCGGCAGACCAGAGATCTAGGACGGAGATAAACAAGGTTACCATCAGGTAAGAACAGGTAAGCTTCAAAAAGGTTTGCTTACGTGAGCCATTACGTGTAGCGCGTACTGGGTACGAAGACGATCTGGCGCTGATAGTATGGATGAGCCCGGTAGATAAACGGTGGTGGTTGATGATTATGATGATCAGGTGTGCCGGTAATCAATCGCAGCCGGGAGATCTGGAAGCCAGCCCAGAACACAGACACATACACACACACGCTTACACAAACAAGACAGACAGGGGACCGCCAGGAAACACAAGGGAAGGCAGATACAGAAGAGCACAAAAGGATCAGGGGGCATAGTGGCTAACTATGACACAAACATGCGGGAATACATGCCCACACACACACAAATGCACTCACCATGTGTTTTACTGGATTGTCTCCCACTTCCTTTTGTCGGAAGCTTACCCTCCCTTTCTCCCTCTGCCATCCTGCTCACCCCCTATCCTTTCATCTCGCCTGCCCTCTTCTGCCTCGTTCTGTCATTCATCAGCATCCCTCACTCAGTCACTCTCCTATCTATTCTTTCTTCCCCTCCGCTATCTCTTCTTCCTCTTTATCTCTCATTCTTTCCTCAGTCTGTCTCTTAATACACTTTTTTTCTGCATCTTCTTCTCTTTTTGTGCCCCTCCACTGGCCCTCCTCATTGGGCTGCAGGCCTGTGTGGGTCAGAGGCAGGTTGTAATTACTTCTCTCCTCCTCTGACAGCTATAATGAAGGAAGTGAGAGAAAGCAAGAGAAATAGAATAAAGAAAAAGATAAACAGGCTGATTATTTATTCCCCAAATCAGGGCTAAACTAAACCCTCTGATCCCTTTCTTTTACCACTAAAGGGCAAAAATGAATGTGAATCAGATGCATTTCTGTTATCTGTACAATCATGTTCACATCTATGCAGAGTCAAATTAAGTATGCTGCACCTCACCGAAGTTCCAGCTAATTTCATCCACTGACAAGGTACTTGTCTGCACAGTCCGACATTGAGAGATAAATAATACAGCAATATAGAATGATTTCTCCCACATGCTTAATGTAGCATAGGAGAGTTGGCCTTAATTGGTGCCGCTATATTTGAGTTGTAATGTAGGGCGGGCAATGCCTCCTTGACTTCAGCACTGGGTTGGGAAAAATTTGCATGCCTTTAAAAATCAATAGCAGTTTGAAAAAAAACGTCACCAGACATAATGGAATCAGCATGTATTTCATTAAATGTGTCTTTTAGATCAGACCTGGGTCACGCTACAGTTTTCCAATTTTTTTTTCTCATAGTGGCAGCTTAAATGGCAGGAGAACTCATTAGTTAAAGGTTGTAACAGGCAGGTACAGGGATTGTTTGAAGTTTCAGCTGGATGCATCACCGTGAATGCTGTCTCTGTTAATTACCCAAACTGGTGAGGAGGAGACGTTATCAGTGTTGGCTATAGGCCAGCTTCCAGATGCTATTCTTATCCTGGGTGATCGATGATATTTCTTCAGCTGTCTGGGGGTCACAGCCTACTGAGACAGGGGTCACCAATTACAGAGTGCCAATAACCTTTATTTCCTTCCTTTTTCAGTTAATAGGCAGGTTTTCACACGCATTTAATTTTGGAGTACTTATTATTGTTAATATAGTTTTAATGTTTTTGTAAAAAAAAAACTTTATTGTTGTTGCTGGGGAAATAAGGGTGTGCCTTTATAGCTGTAACTATAAAATAGATTTTAGTTTGATAAGTTATGTTTATGTTTTTAAAATGATGATTAAATACTGAGCTGTAATATAAAGTGTTCCATTGTTCACCCATTTTCACTGTAATTAAAGTGTAGTTAGAGGGTATGTTAAAGTTTATTATAAAGTTTTTTGATTGTCACATTTTTTAGTCACATAGTCTGGCTCCTTTTCATGACATAGCTGTTGTGAAAGGACACAGGTCAATATGTAATGGGTAATAAAAAAAGTGCAGTGAAATTTAGTTCTAGGTCCCCCTAAACACTAATTTGTTACCTCCATGAAACATGAAAACATAAAACATAATAAAATAAAGGAATTCTCGTCAAAGTAAACACTAAAATCAGGGAAGAGAAATAAAGGGAAATGCATGTCTGCTCTCACATATATTAAATAAACAAATGAAAAAAATGCCACTGAGGCCAAAACTGAAATGAAAGGAAATGTACATGAGTCCTTAGGAAGACAGGGAAGGAGTAAAAGGAAGGAGTGAGTTCTGTACATTTTACTGGTAAGCACTCTTCCACAACTAGGTTGAATATTTTAAGAACTGTGAGATTGATTTTGAGGCCCTGTGGGGGCCTTGCGGGTCCGTGCGAGTGAAAGTGAAGGTGCACACAGACCAGAAAAGGAGGTGGAATAAAAGTTAGGACAGGGAAGATCACAACGGAGAGGAGGGGTAGGAGATGGGAGGAGTGGAGAGGAGTAGAGGTGGTCTCCAGATTCCTGAGGTTATTAATAAGAGTGTGTCTTCAAGGACACCACTGATGATTTGGGTCAAACTATTTCCTCTTCCTCCAGAGGTGTACCAAGGGCAGTCAAAAAAATGGGAAATATTGCTCTCTCCCAATTTAAAATAGGCTGCTGTTGTTTTTGGGGAGCAATAACCCTGGATGACAGAACATGGTATGTTTGATATCCTCACACTGGCAGGGTTATAATCAATTTCAAGTTGATGTCTTTGCCATATTGACAGGTAAAATAAATGTGTTAGCAACTGGTGTGAGAAAAATCCTCACAAACAGAAAGAGACAAACAGATAAACAGAACAGAAAATTAATTATTACATACTGTCCTTGGAGATGCTTCATTTTCAAATTTGATTCACTGGAAAGCTTGACAGTCTACCAGCCCACAATTCTTTCACAACAATCCTTTTTGTCTTTAACCAAACAAGATGTACATCCACTCTTTCTTTGCCGCTGTCTATCCATGTGAAGAGGACCTTGCCTTGGCTTCTTATTAGAAGACAAAGGAAGCAGGATGTCCACTGCTGCCTACAGAACTGTCTGTGTGCGTGTGTTCACAAAGCTGTGCAGTTTAATGGCGATTCAGCCTGAATTCCATCATATGAAAGGACAATAAATACCTTACCTGTGGGCTGAGGACCAAACATCTTTCCTCACCAGCTGTGACATCTGGCCATGTTCATTTTACACCTGTCCCACTGAACTTTTAGTTTTGAGTTAATGACATCTCCTCTGGATCTGGGAGTGTTATAAAACATTTCTGCTCAGATGAGTTATGCTGTTCAGATTACAGCTGCCTGTGGAAAACAAACGATGTATCTACACAGCACCCCAATCATGATTGAAAACAAAATGTGATTGTGTTTGTCTGCCATCTAGTGGTCAAATGTCGTCACAGCAGGGAGCATATCTGAGAACTACTGTGTAATTTGAGTAAATTCAGAGTAGAGTAAATATCACAAAATGCCGGGATTCTGGAGGTAGGCGTTGTGAAAGCAAGTGTTGAATTGTTTTATTTAATTTAAACATCTGCCTTGTTGCCTTATAAATGTTGTCAGAGATTTTTTGATTATGTTATGTTACCGTTACTGGTACCATAAAGCATTAATTTACTTATTATCCAGGAAACTGACATTATGTACACCAAACATATGGGGCGTTCATATAAAAACACCACGAGGAAAAATCAAAATGTTCCCACACAATCCGTCTGTAGTTTTCAATAGGTTTCTATTCGAATACATTCAGTGTATTTAATTGCATTGTTATTGAGAGAAAGGTTGACTATGGTTAAAATAAAGCATCTTCTTTGTATAAGGTCGCCACATTTAGAGGGTTTTTATTTTTGCAAAGACTGTAAGAGCAAGTTAAATGCAAAAATGCTCCTGGTTTATATGAATGATTAGAAAGAGACCAACGAAAACGGCTCTGTTTCCCAGCATGCCACGGGCGTCCATGTCATTATTTACTTAGAAATACCTCAAATACAAACGAGGGGAAAATGAGAAGTTGTACGATGTCCACGCGTGGCCTTTATGTCGCGGGTAGCCTTAATGTCAAAATATTAAATTTCTTATTATTTGCACCATTACAGAGATTGCAAGTACACATGTGACTCCATTAATACCCGCAACCTCCATTTTCTCTTTCGTGGGCGGAAGCTCATTGTAGAGGTCACACGCTGAGTGCATCGTCACTCTATCAATCACCTCGGGGAAGGTCTGAGACAGGAGCCAATAGTTACCCTTGCAGGGTATCACCTAATATGGGTGAGCGAGTGAACAGAAAAATGGGTCATTGTGAGCGGTCGTCGCAGGAGAAACTTGGTGACGCAGTTTCTCAGCGCCACCGGTGGATGTGACACTCACTGACTTGGAATCGCTCGCGGCTGGCGGATGAGCGCGATGAATGAGGTGGAGCATAGCTCCAGAACCCAATTCAGACTACTCTCCCTCCACGTTTTGAAACATTTTAATTTTATTTAAGTTTTATTCAGTAACAACGTCCAACAACGTCCATTTGTATAAAGACATGCTACACACCTGGTTAATAAAAATAATGAAGAACCAATAAAATACAGATACCAATAAGATACACATAGCCATTTAGCACCACCAAAGCACCACTGTACAAATGACACAGAAGCCCATGTGCCACTGTTTTGATTACACTACATTTGCGCTTTCAGCAGGTTTAAAGCTACACTATTTGCCACCTCAATTGTGTAAGTCAGGTGAAAAATGCTGGTAGTTTGTGTGTGTTTCCTTAAGTTGGAGCAAACTTTAGTAATGATTATTAAATAAAAGTATTACATTTTCTTTTTTCTTTTAGAATTGTTTTTAAATTTAGCCCCAAGATATACGTATATATGCATTTATTTATTTAGTTTTTTTTTTTCATTGTGTGCTTCTGTTAGGTGTTGTAAAATATTTAGCCAAATCAAATAAAACTGTCAATGAAAGATTTCTTTAGCAAACTGAAAAATGACTTGTTGGTGGTGTAGTGTGTGACCTGTTGACCTGGGAGCCTGGCCGTGTCAAGGCTTCTATAAAACAAAATGGGTTAATGTTTCTGTCTGACCCAGTTCCAGGACCTTATCGGAGCGTGTAGAGTTACCCGTACAGTATGATCTGAAATGGAGAGCCACAGAATTAAAACCTCAAACATCACCTGCAGATGTCATGATGATAAGGAAGACAAGGAAAGGGTTGAATAGAGGGGTAATCAAATTACTTGTCCTTTGAGTTGGCCCATTCCTAAATTAATTCTGGACCTCTCTATCGATGTGGCTGCAGATTGGAGTTGACCACAGCACAACAAACCTGCCTGACAACATTCACTTTTGCATGCAGAGTTTCAGACCTTTTTTTTAGAGTCCCATTATTCAAACCAACAGATAGAAAAACAATTTCATACCCCCTGTCATCTCTCACCAAACTCTGCAAGGAAATGATAACATGAGGACATATACCCACTCAGGATCTAAATGTGATTTGGATTTATTGTGATTTTACAGTTAAACTCATAATTTATTATTAAAATAATTTCTCTTTACTTTGTATTTATATTCTGCATCTATGTGCTGTGTGTTATATCACGTGTCTCTGTTTTACTGCAGCACAACCAGTTGCCATTTGAGGACAAATAAAGTTATTGTTAAACATTATTTCTGGGCACAGGACACAGATATCATCCTGTAATCTAACAGAATACTTTAAAAATGTCATGATTTGTAAAATTCACAATGTTTGACGCCATCCATCCAAAATCCATCCGCTTACCATGAGTTTGACTAACCTGCCCCAGACACTTCCTCCAGCTCCTCCGGGGATCTGAGGCGCACAATGTTCCAGCTGTCCTGGGTCTTCCCCGGGGCCGCCTCCCGGTGGGACATGCCCGTCCGATACAGCGCCCGCATCACTGCAGACGCTGCACCGATCCGCCTGTCAATCTCACGCTCCATCCGTCCCTCACTCGTGAACAAGACCCCAAGATACTTAAACTCCTCCACTTGGGGCAAGGACTCCCCACCCACGCGAAGAGAGCAAACCACCTTTTTCCGGTCAAGAACCATGGCCACTGTAGATATTTTAAATAGATGTCTTGTCAATAATCCACCCATTTCAAAAAAGCTGGATCTGTATCAGGGCAGATAGTTGTTGAACTGTCCACGACCCACTTTGTTGTAATTATCTAATGGATTTGTTACATTCAGTAACTGAGACTCAACATGATAAGTGTAAAAGCAAAATAGAAACAGGGGCCAGGTCAGAAAACAGTGGCAGAATTTAAAACTGATCACGTTGTATGGTGTGTATAAGTAGTCAAATTAAACTGTTATTAATGTATTTCAGTGTAGATTTACAACAGTTTTCTTAAAGAATCCTGATCTGTATTTTTGTTGACCATGTAAATTGCAGATATATTCATATAGATGATTGAAGAATTTGACTTCTAAATGAAAGAGACTATCTTTTTTGGGTTTCTCAAATGATTAGAATTATTCCAGTGTTTACAAACAGCGCTGATGTAAAAAAACTTCCATCCAGCATCAGCAACTGTTGTCTAGTTTTAGTTTATATATTAAAAGACCTGTCAATCAATCTGGGAGCAGGTTTAAGGTTTAAATTTTGATAATGGGATTAACCCTTTGTTTGCACTGAGGATCATGAGGCGTGCAATTTCATTTTAGACATGATGATTAGAATAAGATTTAGCACTTAAATAATGTGAATTTAGTCATTGATGATGAGGAGTCAACACAAGGACCCAGCTGCAGCAGGTGAAATACATTAAGTATTAGATTCTGGTACTTAAGTTTCTGGTCACCATGAGCATCACTAAGAATTATGGACCCTTTATCCTCAGTTGTGTTTGGTAAACATATTTATTGACTATTTTGGGAGGTAAAAATCTGAGGGCACATGGCCACTCACATAAGGAACAGATGGGAATAATGAGAGCATTAATGGCTTAGAGAAGGATGACATACACTTTCCCTGAGCTAGGACAGAAACATGTGAGTGCTGACCCAGCATCATCCAGATGAGATCACTATCAATGATCAAAATGAATTCAGAATTAATTAATCAGAGTTTTATTGAATTTAACTTGATTCCATTTCATTTAGCTTTAGTGCCATTTAAAAAAAATCTTTAATGGTTTGGATCATATCTCCTGGCCCCTGAGGGAAAATAGAAAATGAAGATAATTTATGTTTATTGTTTTCAATTTTGTCAAAATTGAATGACTCTTTTACACATTTCTTTATGTGTTTGTTTTTCATTCGTAAATGCATTTTTTGATTATGAAGACATTGGCAGATGTATCTGTTTCTTTTATTTTCACATTTCATAACTGATTCATTTTTATATTACTGATTTGTCAATTGATTATTTGATCAACGTATCGTTAAGTGGCACAAATAGGACTTTATGCTACTAAATAAGTGTCTACAGTGTAGATTTATCAAATTTGCCAACACTCATTTGACTTCAAGATGTAACTTTTAAAAGGGGACTCACTTTCAAGGAATTTTGGTGCACCTTGTGACTGAAATCAAAACACGGGTATGGTAGGACTTCTTATGACCCAAAACATGTGGAATCACATAAACATTGTAGACAGCTGACATGTGATTTCTGGAATGATGCTGCAGACTGAAGTCTACAGGGGCAGTCAGGGTGGATTAGGGTTTCCATAAAAGAGGATGGACATCCTTGATCTTTTCAGATATTACAGAGGAGAGGAACAGGGGAGAGTTGGGGGACTGAATGGACACAAAGAGAGGAAGAATCCAGAAAGAGAAAGATCACATCTCATTTGAAAAAGAGAACCGATTTATTGGATAACTGAAATCATTTCCTCCACAATCAAATTCTTCACACTTAACTGTATATTGTCTTCATTCCACATCTCATTTCATGAACTACAGGGAGGTCATATGTCAAGGTATGTTTTTTCTCTTCAAATTGTGTTTGCATGAACTTTAACAAATTGATATTGTTGCAATGATATTGTCCTGAGTGCATCTATTGTTTTTTAAAATTATTTTTTTACTGTCAGCATGCCTTCGTTAGTGTTGAAATGCATGCTGCTGTGCTCGCTGATGGGTGGAACGACGTGTGCCTGTGCGCTGAAGAATCATACCTTATGGATTGAGAGGCATGACTGTGACCAGTGTGTGGCCATCAACACCACTATCTGCAGTGGCTACTGTTACACACAGGTGACAACACACACATACTCACACATTTTGTGGAAACTCTTCATCTGAACATTGTGTGTGTGATGCAAAAAAAGGAGGGATGTTTATAACAAAGTGTATAATTAAGTGATGTTGAAATGCACATGATAAGAATATTTGATGCAACACCCTGTTGCTTGGGTGCAATGAGACAGGGAGGTGGTGGCAAACATACTACACACACACACACACACACACATACACACACACACTCCCCATCCCATGTAAAAAGTTGCCACAATGTCATACTGTTCTGTTCTAACAGCACTGTTTCCTCTTTTTCAGGACACCAATTTGAGGGGACGGTTTGGGAGGACCTTCGTTATCCAGCGCAGCTGTGTGCCTCTTTCCCTGGTGTACCGAGTCGCCCGTGTGCCAGGCTGCCCTCAGGATGTCAACGCACAGCTGTATTATCCTGCTGCCCGCCGTTGCAGCTGCAGGCGCTGTGACGCACGCACACACCACTGTATCCGCACCAGCCGAATCTCATATTTTGACCGATGCACCATGACCCTTAGCAGCAGCAGCGTGAAGAGCCAGACCCAGCCCGCTTCGGAAACCTGAACATGACACAACAGCTGACACAACCATTGCATTGCAAATGATACAGCTGTTCTCGATGGACCAGCAGTGTTTCTGCTTGTCGATGTTATTGTGGTGCATCTCAGCTCCTCAGCTGGTCACGTTGTTTTCTCTAGTTTGTTAGGTAAGATACTGCAATAAAACACTGTGTTGAGCATGCACTATATATACTTTTTGTGAATTGTATTACCTGTGTCAATGCATGAAATGACAATGAATAAATGGAAATAAATGAGTGCATAATAAGTATATTTCCATATTAAAGCCTCATTTCTGATATACTCAGTTTGGGAGAACGCTCTTGTTCATTTGTACGGATTGACCAGGGTTTCTGTAGGGTTTCACACATACTGTGCATTCTTACATACTGTAGGCTACTCCTGTGCACATATGCACATAATGGACCTTTCTCACAGAGGAGACAGCTGTAACTATAATGTGACTGTGTTTAATGTATGTCAGTTAGCTATTAGAGAGCCATGCACTATGTATGAGGCCATTGATTAATGTGGCCTGATTAGTTACACGTGGTAAAGTCGGTGAGAAAGGTCTCCTCCCAAGTTCAAGGAAATGTTGCATCATGCTCACCAGGGTTAATCGGTTTCCTGAGACGACTTGGTTCATCCCATTTTATAAAGGAACTCTTTTCATTGGCCATGAAGTGAAGCACCCGTAGCTGCTACTTGCTCTTCCCATTCATTCATTGAGTCCTGCAGCTGTGCGGAGGAAGAGTAAGGTAGGATATTCTCAGGCTTTTAAATAAAACATACAGTAATGATGTTTTGTTCGAATGCTGCATTGGCATCTTTGTAAGTGGCCTAAGTAAATTTTTGGTTTGGAGCTGGCCGATCCATGTGAAACGTCAGGATGTATTCAGAGCAGACCCAGTTCCCTTTCGAAATCGATGTTACACCTTATTCTGTGACCCTGTGTCCTGATTTGAAGTTTCAGCGAAGTCTTTACCAGCTGTTACCTGAAATAGTGACCTCATAGTATTAGATACGGTCACCAGTTTTGAATTGAAAACTGGTGGTAGCACTCAATATCTGGTCAAACCATACGTATTTTTTCTAATTGACGCCTGTTCCCCAAATCACAGATTGCAGAATCACTTCGTGTAACAAAATGACCACTAGGGGCGCTTTCGAGCTCTAAAACTTGACATCCATTCAGGTGCATTTTTTTTAGAAGCAAAAAAAGCTAAAAGTTTGAAAGAAGTTGCGAGATTCAGTTTTGGAGCATTCGAATTTCTTCTTGAAGAGCTTTATTGTTTCTAGTCTAGACGTGTTTTTGATTATGAATGACATTGAATGTGTGCAAAATATAGTTGTCTATACATGAGTGACATTAACCAGCCATTGTACTGCAGCACCTTTTGCACTCATAGTTGTGTCATCTAACTTGTCTGATTCTCTTAACCCAAATCGTCGACTGCCACAAATTTTAACAAGATGGTAGATAAATAATAAATGAAGACTTTTTTTATTTTATGATTTTTACCCACTCACTGGATGTATAGTTTTGTGATCATGGGGCTTTGGACAGATGACCTGCTTTCAATTGGAACTAATTCCCTCACACAGTAGGCAGGTTTATCCTTGGAAGCTATTTGGATTGTGGTTTGGTTTTTGATTTATGATAGTGTGATGACTGATCCTGGCTCAATTTCCTGGCTGGCAGTGCAGTGGGTGGGAATTATGTCGAATTTATCCCTGGATCTGCAGGGCTGGACTTGCCTCGCTCTATATATAACCCTGAGCTTCTCTCTACTCTTGCCTTGCTCAGTGTCTCCCAGGTACTCTCAGCCTGCTCTCCCTCTGCGGCCTCCTCCTTTTGTGTTGACCAACTTTTGCACTCAAGGCAACCAAGAACCATGGCCCAGCAACAGCAGATTAGGTATGAACCTGCTCTGTCCATCAGGACAATACACCACACTCTTCAGCATGATACAGTATGTAAGCTGCTCAGAGCAAAATAGGAATAAAGCATGCTTTGAGATGCTTTTTTTAAAATTCCATTTTATATAGTAAACAGTTCTAGTTCGCCATCTGTTGTTTCTCTAGAGCTAATATGCCAAATTATAGAAGCCTTGGGATATATAATGCCTCCTGTACGTTGTTTGTGTATTTACTCTGTCGACAAGTTATTTTTGGATGACCAGAGTCACACTATACCCAGTTCTGTTGCTAATGCCTCACATACAGTGTGCACATACACCTTTTTAAAAAGCATAATGAATTAGGCTACTTTTCTATGCAGATAATGATCTTGAGCTTTAGATGACCGATCCTTGTACTGCTTCAGTTAAGTTACGGCAGGTTTTGTCACCTCACCTGACAAGTTCCCCGCCTTACTCCACTTCTAGAAATGTGGTGGGGGGAAAAAAAAGGAATGATTGTTATGCACATGTCTGTTTTGACTTGTCCTTTAACAGCCTCCCAGCCAAATTGATCAATGGAGGGATTGCAGGCATGGTAGGAGTCACCTGTGTGTTCCCAATTGACCTGGCCAAGACCCGCCTGCAGAACCAACGCAGTGGGCAGCAACTCTACAAGAGCATGTAAGAAGAACCACACCCACCAAAAGAAAAGATCCCATCGACATTGAAAGGATCTTCATTGTCAAAAACCTGCCTGACATTGTAAACTTAATTAAATGCACATACATGCTGTGTAATAGCCCTTTCTTACCATACAAGTTCTTCAGTCTATTCATCAACACCTTTCAGTGACACCTTTACAGTAGGCTGTCTCTCTGTGGTCAGTGACTGTGTAGATTTATTTTAAATTATTAAGCTTGAGAAATTCCTTTTTGTGAATCAACTCACCCTATTTTGTGATAGCAGAAAATTACAACCTTGTTCTCCTTGTATGTTGGTTCTTCCCATGACCAGTCTTCCTTTCCAAGCCCTGATTGTATTGTATTATACTCACTTAATTATGATTGCATAAGCATCAAGTGTTTCCTGTAAATCATTTGCATAACTAATCCATTTGTTTTTCTTCCTTCAGGATGGATTGCCTAATAAAGACTGTTAAATCTGAAGGCTACTTTGGCATGTACAGAGGTAAGACTAGTCACACTGTCCATACTAACGTTTTTTTTTTTCTTTTTAAATACGCGCCTGTTGAATAGTCTTCAAGGATATCGTATAGAAGTATTTTAGATCTGTGACATACTTTGATACTTTTTGTCTGACCAACAAGTTTGGTATGTGACCTAAACCAAACCTACAAATTTAACCAAAGGAAGATTTTCTTGTGCCAAGTTCCTTTTATCCTCCATGCTGTGATGTGTCTCAGTGCTTGGATCAAATTCCATGTAAATGGGCTAATCAGTGGGTCAGTGGTCCATCTTGTAAGACCGTGACCACATAACCACAACTCAATGCACAGCCTGCACTGAAGCTATGTCCAATTTATGCCTCACAAGCTATTGTTTCTTTATCTGATTGACAATCTCTGTGATCCAGTGAGTGGAGCTCATTTCTTTTACAGATATCTTGCTGTCTTTAGATTTGTTGTCTCTACTTTTTATGTAACTTTTTTTCATGAACTACGCTTGTTGTTGCAGGTGCTGCAGTAAATCTCACCCTGGTAACCCCAGAGAAAGCCATCAAACTAGCTGCTAATGACTTCTTCCGCCACCAGTTGAGCAAAGATGGGTGAGTAGTATCACTGAAAAAGACAGACTCCTGTATTGCAATGTCATTCTTGGTTTTTAACCCTGCCTGTGTCTTCAGTGGCAGGTTGACGGTGGTCAAGGAGATGTTGGCAGGATGCTGTGCAGGAATGTGCCAGGTCATTGTCACCACACCCATGGAGATGCTCAAAATCCAGCTGCAGGATGCTGGCAGGCTAGGTAATTACAAGGAAATCAGAAGAATAGATTACCAGCAGCAAATAATGCTTTGGGACGTTAACTTACGCTCTGGTGAAAAACAGTCACAATATGTTTCCTGTATCTGCCAGCGGCCCAGCAGAGAGTGATGCCTTGTGTTGTAACGGCTCTGAAGATGGGGGGGACCAGTGCTGTTCTTAGCCGTTCCTACAACACCAGCCCTGCGCCTCAAGTCATGCGAGTGTCTGCCACACAGATCACCAGAGAGCTGCTGAGGACTAAAGGAGTCACAGGACTGTACAGGGGACTTGGAGCCACATTGATGAGGTGAGATGACATTTAATGCTTGCTCTTGCTCACCTGGTTTTCTATCTTTGGTCACCGGTCTGTTAATGTGGTGAACATACTTGTTTGTTGCTTTTTCAGGGACATTCCGTTCTCTGTTGTGTACTTCCCTCTTTTTGCACATCTGCACCAGCTCGGTCAGCGTTCATCTGAAGACCCATCTGTGCCCTTCTATTGGTCCTTTATGTCTGGCTGCTTGGCTGGATCCATGGCTGCTGTGACTGTCAGCCCTTGCGACGGTGAGTGACTCTATGCAGATAACTGGTCAATGTTTGGGGGACTGGGAAATGATCATCAGTTTTATATTTAACTGAAATTTTAAGTTGTCAACTAAACTAAGTTTTGTATGTCTTGTGCAGTGGTCAAGACAAGGCTACAATCACTCAGAAAAGGAGCTAATGAGGAAACCTACAACGGAGTGGTGGACTGTGTCAGGTAAATTAGTCATACAGCCATCAAACTGTATGCCTTTTCCTCATCATGGTTCGCATGAATTGCACAAGTTACATGCTAACCCTGCTCTCTCTTCCATTCCAGAAAGATCCTGAGAAAGGAGGGTCCCGGAGCGTTCCTCAAGGGGGCCGGTTGCCGGGCCCTGGTTATTGCGCCACTCTTTGGCATTGCCCAGGTTGTGTACTTTGTAGGAGTTGGAGAGTGCTTACTGGGGTACACCCCCTACAACATCTACTCTGCATAAACAAGCTGTTTCATAGTCTTTCTGCCACCTCATTAAATTACAGACAGCTATGCCCTGGGCATAGCCATGGACCCAGCTCTCTGTTACTGTGTACCTTCTTTATTGTCGGAGGCTTTCAGAGTAAAATGCTAAAGGACCATTTATATTCATAATGGTTTCAAATTATGTCTTTAGCATGACTATCTCTTAAGGACTTGACAGTCCTACATTGATCACCATTTCACCCAGATCAGACTTGACTCTACTCCTGTGGCACCAAACCTTTCCCCCTGTTTCCTTAGATTTAGCCCCATCCCTAAATGTGCTCCATATCAGTTACCCTTGACTGTAAACCCTAACCTGTATATATCTCCTCTAACTGCCCCATCTTGTCAACCACTAGGTGATGGCTGTTAATGGTGTTGCAAAAGAAACCTTATTGTGTTAGGGGGCATCTACTAAGTAATAACAAAGGCAGACTATTGAAAATTTACTTGAATAGTTTAAATCCTGTTTTGAAAGGGTTACATGTGAAACTGGGCCATGGATGTTGATCCCTGTCTTTGTATATAGTGTATTTGGTTTTAAAGCAGATATCATTTGGTAAATAACTTCTCTCACAAAATGATTGTCACATGTTGTCCTGGTTGGGGAAAAGATGTGGGAAAACTGAAGGGTGTCATAGCTTATGAATGAACAAAAACATTTGGACTATTTGCCCACTGAGCTGCCAAACAGGGATTCTGTATTGTTTCTGTTACGAGGAGTGATTTCCAGTGCTTCTGAATTGGTTGCCTCCTTGTCTGCACTGCTTTATACTTGGTACCAAGACTGTAGCTGACCATAGATGCTCTCTGGTGTTTATTTTTCAGAACAATGGCGGTTGAGGTGTTTGGGTTTTTTACTGGGCACTATGAATCTTTCCCTGGCAGCCTACACAACTGTTTATGTAACGTGCAAGCTTGAACTCTGCAGCTGAACAGCTCAATAAGGGCTTCTGCAGTTGATGGTGGTAAACTAGTCTGATGATGGACAAGACTTTATTGATGGGATCCGCTGTGCTTTTGGGACCAAGTCTATTGAAAAAAGTGCAACATGATTTACACATAGCCACTTTCCCATAGTTGACTGTGGTTGCCTGTGACTGGTCAGGTTCTCTTGTCAGATAGAGATACAGGAGTCCACACAAATGTATCATGTTAGGCATTTAGAAGCAGAACAGGGTGCAATGATGGACTGCATACTTGTTTCATGGGTAAAAGTACTTTACCAATGTAAATATGTATCCTGTATTTTTTTTTCGATTTTCTCAAACTGCAAGTTAAACTTATTGAGACCGTTAACATTTCAACATTTTTGAAAGTCTTTCAACCAGTTGAGAAGATTCATTTCAGAATGAATTACGAATGTAAATACAGATTTCTAAATGCTGAATAAATATTTTTAATGCAGTGTTAATTGTGTTATTTGTGGAGTATGTGTAGCCTGTATTATTACATATTATAGTCACAAGGGTGGACCTCATTCAGTCATATTCTCAGGTAGGGGCTGTTGGAAATAGCAGCAGGTTGACTGTAGACATCACAATACTTTTTCTGATGCAAGCTTAAATGTGTTACCCTACTCCTCTACACTGGCATGGATAGGTTTGTGGCAGTAAAAATGCTCATGCTGCAGTGTTGGGGTAACCCTACCCTGGGCCCTGGAGCATTACATGCATAACTATCCCCTCAACTAAATAGTCAGCTGTCCTTTACGCTCATGTGCAGAAAGGTGACACGACTCTTGACATGACACTCATGCGACTAAACCTGAAAACCCACTTAATCACAGGGGATATCAAATACAATCAGCCACAATCTTCACAAGCTGCATTAAAGCCATGCTTTGCTTAAATATAACTCATTCTTATACCTCTAGCACACTACTCCACATATATTTATGTGCTACAGCCAATTATTACTGGCTTTCCTGGGGATCACCTGATTCCTTCTAAATGTATACCTACAACTATAATATACACTGTTACATTTGGAAATCTACTACATATTTAACTGATAGATGGGGGGGATACATCTTTAAGTTTGTGTTACAAAGAATAGAAAAAAATGCTTTTTTCCCTACTTAAAAGGAGAAGAATTCATTTTATGCCTTTTTTAAAAAAATGTTGCAACTGCACATTCTGTGATTAACTCATACCATATTCACACAAGATCTGATGAAAGCATCAGCCTGTATAAATTACATTTGGCGAGGTGTGGAGGTTGTATTACAGTGCTGGAAAGGACTGGAACTGTGTGGACTTGGACTTGGGTTTGGACTGGTATATTTTCAGGGCCTGAAACTATGCAGCAAGTGGAGTATGTGACTAAGGCTGTGTGTGTAATGGTGGAGTCTGATGCTGATATCATGATTAAGAGATTTAACAAGTTATTAAATATAGAAAAATCCCATATAAAGTGACTTGTCTGAATCAGAAACGTATATACAAAGTACTCTTATTAAAAAGCAAAAAAAGTCAAAAGCTTTTCTCAAATACATGAGTCTGTTTTTTTTTTTTGCCAAGCACCCCACCTTTAACCTTTTCCAAAAAGCAGGTTTCCTGAGTTATCTGGACAAGTTTACTGAGTAAAACCCACAACTCCCTCAAATCTGGAACATAAATTGATTTAAAAAGACCTCTCTTTTTATCAGTAAAGTCATCCATATTACCCAGTAAACATGCTACTTGGTAAAGGCCCCTGGAAGAGGCCATGTCACATCACTTTACTAATTACTAATCTGATCTTGTGTCAGTACCTGTGACAGATTACCAGATTTTAATACAACAGGAAATAACTATAAACTGATAATATCAGAACATGTACACCTCTGTGGTGAAATACATAACAGGAAACTGTAAAACTTTAAAAGATTTATTAAACTTCAAACACCTATCTTCCTGAGAAGCCTGGAATGGTATTAAAATAAATTAACACACAACCAACTACGAAAGGCTCGACTGTGTACACAGTGTCATTACATCTCCAGATTTGCTCAAACAAATATAACACAACAACAGCTTTGTGGATTGAGTTGCGCTAAACTGTTCCCAGTTCATTCTATTTTAACTCCACAGAGCCTCTGAAGTGACAGCCTAGTGACTCTGTTGTGTCGCCTCACTCCTCAGAGTAAACACTTCCTATTGGCATCCCAACAGCCTTAAGTGGTAAGTAAGCCTTTGTTGTCTCCTCACTTGTGTCTCATTACACTGAAATGTAAAACTAAAAAAATGAAAGCAACATTGATCAGGGTTTGTGTTCCAAATAGCTTGATCATTTGGACATAATCAACATTAAGATCATTGTTTTAAGTGAGTTTTTAAGAGTTTTTTTTTAGTACCAAGAGGCTTTTGAAGTAGTTGGCAGAGAAATAGTTGTTTTCAGCCATTCAGCTCTCTTGGCAGAGATGACACAGTTGAGTGCGACATTTTAAAAAAACAACCAAAACAATAATAGAAAGTTGAGCCATATGTGCTACTCGTCGAATGTGTGTGACAATTAATTGCACTCCAACTCTACAAACATATGTACACTTTTGCTACTTTCAGACAGCCTGTTGTTCAAAAACAGCTCGTTATCAAAGAAAGGCACGTTAAGAAGCTGTTTTAGTTGTGTGGATTTGCTTTGACTATTGCAAACACTGTCATGACTACAACGCTGTACAACTACTGCAAGCCTCTGTCTACACACAGTATGTTAAATAGTATCACATCAGCTACAAATCATGTACAACTACAGGAAAACACATATTTACATATTTACGAGTCCTGACAATTAGAATAAACAAGAACTACACAATTAACAGGGGCCTGATTTAACCTGGATGTGGTTAAATCCACTTCCATTTATTCAACCTTCTTATCTGCTAGGGTTGAGAGAAATACTGGGGTCGTTTCTCAGTTTTTGTTTTGTTGTGGGGCGATGTACTTTTAAGACACACAGGGGAAAAAAGATGGAAGTGGGAAGAGATCAAAGGCCTAGCTTGGATAACTGAATTTCACATCCCCAGTGCCTATTCTCGGTTGACCGGCTAGTATATGTTTAGCCTGTAAACATGTCTACATGATCTTCTTGACATACAGTCAACAGAGACTCAAGGGTACTCTCTTATTTAAGAGAGCATATCTATTAACACAGAAAAGGTAGAAAGTGGTTTTTATGTTCCCTGATCACTCTGCCAAACAGACGAGGAGCTTTTCCTTTCTGACAAAGAGGGAATTTGGTTTGTGGTTCAGCTGGTGTGTTTACGAGAGTAAAAAACGAGAGTGCTATCAATCTTCTAATCTAACTCTTGGCAAGAAAGTGAATAAGCGTATTGCCTGAAATGTTGACCTATTCCTTTAAGATAATTGCAGATTTTTCTGGTACAGAACAATCTATGTTAATTGTACAGTTCACAGCATGTGCATTCTGTATGAGTGCTGGGGCTGCACAATGGATGCATTCTCGAAGCATTCACTGGTCATTCCCTCTCTTGGTCTCACGTGTGTTAATTTGTGTGCAGAGATAAGCAAACTCAGTTACTTTCACCTCAAATTGCTCTCTTGAGCTAAAGTTTCCCACAGCCAAGGGGTCAGTGTCAAGGCTGTGTGAAAAAGCATTGACACTACTGCGACAGTATGTGGGTTAAAATTTGTAGTGGTAGCCAAATGGCCATGAGGAAAATAACTATTTGACAGATTGTCGGGTCAACATCAGAAATTATACTGTTCTCACTGGATATGTGAATGGTGTAAGTCTTATCAGAGTGTTATGAAACATAGGGCATGCTACTTTGCAAATAAATAAAGAACAATTCAGAGAAAATAGAGGAAGATCAGGCCAGGAGAGCTGGGTTGAGCACCATAGTGGGAAGGAATTTTTTGAACATGGCCTATTTCCCGGGTCCCTGGATGGATACTAGACAGAGGTTGACATTTGATCTGAAGGCTGTACAGTCTTTCGGGGCTGGGTACAGGAGGGGTCAAGGATCCAGTTTAAATGACCTCCCTGCTGTTGCGAATGGCACAACAGAGCACCATACTGAAGATCATCCCAATGATCTGTTGAGAGGAAAACAGATTTTAAATAAAATCATTCTCACTCACAAAAGTGTGTATTTGTGTATGTTTTCGACTCTTCTTAGGTCCTGCCTCACCATGACTCCAGCGATGCCGATGCCCACGTACCCAATGATGTAGAGTTTACTGTTGAAGAAGTCCTTGATGCCTGTCTCACAGTCCTGCAGACCAAGGATAAGAGGAGTCAAGCAGTGTCAAGTTGTAATGAACCAGGAAGATCTGTATAGCACGACTATGACTCATTCATTAGACAACAAATGGGGCAGAATTTAATTTCCATGTGAAGCTAAAGCTTCTGTCTGACATATCTTACCTTAGTATCTGGTTTGGGCTCAGGGCAGGGGCTTACTTTGGTTCCACAACAGTTCAACTGAATGTGGGAAAAAACCCATTATATGATGGAAACATATGTGTAAGCAAAGCTTTAAAAAAAGCTTTTAATATGCTATTTTTCTGCATTAAGAACATAATGTTACCCTAAATATTTTATTTTGTACTTACTACTTTCTGGTACGAGATGATCAATGTGCCATTATCGTTTTCATTGTAGGTTGTTGCATAGAAGTTCTGAACATCTTCGATAATCTGAGTGTGAGAGGACAAGTGAATGACGTGGTGCTGCTGGGATTTATCACACTCATTGCACTACTCAACCTGTAAAACAATAAATATACCTTGTCTTTGTTTAAGAATCCAAAGACCCCTGCTGCCACCTCAGCTCCAAAGATGATCAACAGACAGGCAAAGAACTGAAAAAATCCACAGATGAGTGTACTTGGAAATGGGTTATAGGTGAAATATATGCCTGCTTAAAAGGTATTTTCCGACTATTGGGAATTTTATTGAAAATTTTATAGACAAACATTTCACTTCTGTTTTTGCTCTTGTGTTTGGATGCATGTGTACTCACTGAACCCAGCAGGCATTGAGATTCCCGAACAGCTCCACAGCAGCCAAAGAAACCAACCAACATCACCAGACTGCCAGCACCTATCAGGATATACACGCCTAGAGGGACAGAGAAAAGGAAATTGATCACTTATATGCAATGATGCAATGGTAAACAAAAAGGCAGATAAATAAGACCTTTAGTCATGAGGCAAACAACCATCAGAATTACATTTAATATATTCTATTCATCAACATAATTAAGATATATCAGCCTAAAAAGCCTAAAAAGATGCATTCACTACATCTCTGTTAACATGCTCAGCTTTTCCTAGCTAGTTCATTTGGCAAATTTTAATTTGCCGGGTCACCACCAGGGAGCAGCATAGTGCCAAGCAGAGCAATCAGACAGTGGTATTTAACATTTCAGACTGTACTATTGCTGTGGTCAGCTGAGCAAATGGCAACAAAGTTATCTGTCAGATCCTTTTTTAGGAGTGGACCCACTTTTATTCTGCATTTTAATAGTGTCCTCATGTGAGATGCCTCGTAAATAGCCTTGTTGGCAAGAGCCTGATTTAGGGGGAGCTTTAAGATGGGTCTGTTGCTATGCGACAACTCTGCAGAGGACGGGGTGAGAGAAGACGCATCAGCCCCCAGGTGATGTGGGCTCAGGTGGGAACGAGAGAGGAAGACAGTTCATAGGATCCCAGTGGGTCAACAAAAAGATTTATGTGATACAATAATTGAGTTGGGTGCATGATTTCATTTGTTGTTAGGAGGGAGATGCTGATCAGCTTTTAACTGGGGATAAGTGATGTTGCTGAATTCACAAACTGAAAGAGACGCTGTTTCTCTACTTTGGTTTCAGCAGAACACTGCATTGGTTTTCCCTTTAGCTCTTAGACTGAAGTTGTTCTCATTTTCTTACAATACGTCATTTCAAAGTACAAAGAAAAGAGACGTTTTTTGAGGGTTTGATGCCATGGGAACGAGGCATAGCAACTGTTGAGCGCTCTCAGCTGTGTCTGTGGGGACAGCGCTCTCACTGTCAAAGCCATGTGTAGCACTATACTCTCAGAGGACCTGACAGAGGCCACCTATCCACTGTCAAACCACATGGACATCTGAGTTTTAGTCCACACACATACACACAGGAAGAAGTGATGACATACCTTGCAGAAAATCTGCAATTTGCACAACCTTATCAGTCCTAAACTGGCTTCAGAGAAGCAAATAAAGTACCCATCAGGAAGAGAACAGTTTAGTCTGGAGGCTGTTAAAATAACTGACATTATCATAAGTATCACACTGATTGCAGAGAGTGGGAGAAGGGTAGCTGTAAATGGGACAGCTAAAAACCTCTCTCTCCTCCTCTTGCCGATTCTGCACTGTCATGTCATTTGACTTCCCATCTTGTTTTTCTTTCAAATCTTTGCCATGGATCCCCATCTGTTTCTATGATGGTCCTCTTCCATATGCCTTTTTAACTGTCCCCACACTCTCTTTCCATCTGGGCAGGGTGACTGACTGAAGGGTGGTTAGGACTTTTATATGTGCTTGTGGGGTGTGTATTTGTGTGTGTCTGTGCATGGTGGGAAGCCTGTGGTAGGAATATACCCTCTCACACAGAGACAGACATTTATTCACAGGCAAAGGGAGTTGCAATGAAACATGTCAATAAACAATTTTAAAGCCCCTCTCCAGACTGAGAATGACAAAGATGAGAGGAACATGGCATTTTGATATGTATGTGGTACATATGTGTATGTGTGCAGCATGTTTAAAAAATAGATATTATTATATTATCATATTAGATGCCACTTTCAACGGACTGCTATGAAATATCACGTTTGCAATTTGCAAAATTCTTGGTTTGATTTGAAAAGAAACAGTGGTGTCATGATATGATACATTTTCAGAGTGAAACAACTGAACTTTCCTTCCTTCTTGCAACAACAACAGCAGATATTTAATTAATTGTTCAACACATGAATTGATTCAGTGTGTTACAGCATATTGTTACACACCTATTGGCTGTGGAGATTAGCAGAGGTGTGCTATGGTACTCACCAATGAAGAAAGTGTCTGGAGCCTTATCACCATTGAGCAGAGACACAGTTTCTGGGTCAAAACGAAGCCACAGTCCCACTGCCAGAACAAAGGATCCCATCAACTGCAGAGAGAGATGAAAAGAAAGCTTTTGGTACATACGAATACTTATTTCTGAAGAAAATGCAAAGAAAACACTGTGGACAAGTGGTCCACAGTCATGTGCTGTCCAGACTCATGGCTTTAATTGTAACTGAACACTAATAAATACCAACTGTATTCCCTAACTAGTCTTCTCTCATGCTCCTTTTCCTTTTAAAGATGTAATAATCATTGCAAACAATCCTTATTTTGAGAAACACAGTCAGTAACTATAAAGTAGAAAATCAATTTTCTGTTATGCATTTCATAATGAAGCATGTTTCTCTTATCATTTCTATCCTGGCTTTGGATCTGACATCATTGCTGTACTTTGGTTTCAGCATTCATCACAAACACAACAATCTTTTCATCTGAAGCACAACAGTGGAAGTGCATGTTTTTCAGGCCTTCAGAGGGCTTGTTCTTTTGCTCTCCTTGAATGTGATTTTCCACATTAAAAAAAATGGTGCTGTGGAGTTTCCACTCCGGCCCTCCACCCTTTGCAACAGAAGTATAATTTCATTAGTTAGTTAGGCTAAAAATTGAATATTTTCTGTCAAAACAATAGGTCTCAATATCTGTCTACATCGTGGGTGGATTATTTAAGCGTTCTTAGCCAATAGATCCCAGCAAAATGTAACTTATGTAACTCTGAAACACCCATTCGCGATATTTGGCTTCCCAGTAGGGAGAAAATGACCGTAGCTTGGCTACAGCCAGCAGTGTGGCACCTTGAGCTTTAACAGGCTCTCCTGTTTGTTTGAAAATGTGGTTACATGTTGCTCATATTTTCCTTCATCTAAACCACCATCAGTATACACTGACTGAAATCATACTCCCTGCAATGCTCTTGCTTTGGGGCAAACTGACTACAGTAAAAAACTTTTATTCTCTAAGTGGCCAGAAGAACTTGAAGTAAATACTTTTTTTCTGAGATCTGAGATGCTCTCAGAGGCAGACACTGTGGTGGGCGCTCCACTGACAGATCAATACTGAGAGGTTTTAATGATCACTGAGCCCATGCCCCCTGAGGATAATCCAGTTTAAAAACCTTCTGAGCCGAGCTTCAAAACAACAGTGTCTATGTGTGTGTGTATGTGCACAGAGAAATACAATGATTTGTCTAAATGGAGAGTATTTCGGAGTGCTTGTCACATGGTCTCTCTGTGTCCTAGTTCTGAGAATTTAGGTAGACCAGTGTTTGTGTGACTGTTTGTTTCTGTGTCCTCGAGCTCTGTTAAGTGAATTTATTTAGAGAAACCAACCCTGTTGCCAAGTTCAGGCAAAAACAAAACAGTTCCATCTCTGCATCTTCTATCATTTTACTTTGTGACCTCTTGTTTACCAAATCTACTCTGCCTTTTTCTTATTCTGCAATTGCTCTTGTTTCACCTCTTTCATCTTTTATCTTCTGGATATCAGCCTCGTCCTCACTGTCTACACTCATCTCCTCCTGCACTTCAGGTCCACAGGTTATATTTTATGGTGTTGGTCTGAAGTAAAGCCAGTAGCTCAGTTGTAAAGCATCGGAATAGGACAGGTGCTGGGAAGCCGGCCTCCTCCCAAACTGAGGATTTGTGTGTCATGCGTGGTGATGTATGGGACAGCTGAGCTCTTGGGGTTTCAGGATTAGCAGATCCAAAGTGATAAAGCACAGTGAAGTGAACACTGTAGACATGTAGACTTACTGAACCAGGCTGGATTAGTGCAGAGAGGGCCTCTGGATCTATTTAACACTGGTATTTGTCGGAACACCTGATGGTGCGATGGTGTTGTTGGAGGTGTGAGGTGAGCACTGAATCATGCGGATATACACACAGTGCTAAGAGCTGGTGTTATCTCAAACTAGATGTTGTTAAGTGCTGTATGGAGGAGCAGGTGGTTGTTTCACAATTGAAAAGAGCTCAGTGCTCATCCAAACCTCATTACTATTATGGCTACATTTAAAAGCCTTTTCAAAACCAGATGCATAGATGGATACCACACTGAAAGGTCTCATTTTAGAACAGAGGGGCTACATCAACACTGCAGTCAGTAGCCGACGTGCTAAGTACATTCTCAACTCTGGTACTCATGAGCCTGACTATCCCAAAGGTCCCATTAACCCCACTGCTTACGTACCTCCCTGCTTTACCCCCCACCACTTTGTCTGCCATCATTACCCCGTCTGACACCAGACATACCCCACCCTTCTCCCGGCCTCTCTACCTCCAGGATCTACCACCCCGCCCCCTGACTTATCTCCATGTATCCTCTGCCCCACATCATCCCGCCCCCTCCCTCGCAACCTCACCCAAAGGACAAAGACCCACTGTCTCCATGTGACTATACGCTTTGGCACACAATAGGAGGGAAACAGACACAATGAAAGAGAGAATGAATGAGGGAAAGGAGAGGAAAAGAGAGAATAAGCTGTTATACGTCCCATCACTTTTATCTTTGCCTGGGGACACAGGCTACAGAAGCATCTTGTTGAGAGAAAAGTTAAAACTCTGTGTGTCCTCCTGTATAGCCTATATTTCTTTAAAACACAAAACACTCTTTCTGTCTTAACATCTCTTAGGATAGTTTGAATGTCTGGATATTTCTAGATGGGGGTGGAAATCTCTCTGTCGAAGCTTTATTGAGGTTCTTTTACAGTGTAAGACCTACTTTTTAACGGTGCAGTTAAATAGTGTTTCTGTGAGGGGAATTTCCATGAGAACAGGGGCTGAGCTGACACAGGGCTGTGGTCTTGGTCAGAGACAGTCTGTGGCATTATCCACTTTCTAGGTTAGGCTTATTTTAAGTGGAAAAAATTGGCTTATTGTAAATTAAAACAAAGTAAACTGATTCTTTAACTCCAACAGTAATTGGTGAGTGATTTAAGCTTGTCAAAAATAGTCTTCTGTCTGGCATATGTTTGGAAAAACAGATGCAAGTGCATATTAAAAATGATGGGCAGAAGGAAAGTGTGAATAGGAGTGAGAAAATTACGGGTGGAGTAAATCCCCATTGTACTCTGCCACAGTGTGAGGGTGGGGAGTGTAATGGCACACATGAACCTCCACAACACAAACAAATGTGTTTGTAGGGTGGAATATTGGGGCAATATTTTGTGTCAATTGATTTTAAAGTCAGTGCATGTTACCAGAAATCTTCAAAATGTTGGACACCTCTTCTACATAATGCCTGTGGAGGGTTATGGACAAAATCTGAAAAGAAAAAAATCAATCTCCACACTGTGTGTCAATTTTGAAAGTGAAACGATTTCTGACAATAGAGAAATCAGTCTGTTAATCTTTCTGATCTTACTTTATTGCTTTAAAAATATTTCTTAAATTTAGCTCATTAGATTAGTTTAGATTATTTGACAATGAAAACAGAACTACATCTCAGCTGTTTGTTATGGACAATAAAGTCCAAGACATGAATTTGTTGTCCTAACAGCTATGCCCTACCAGTGATCAGATACCCTGCAGGAATAATAAGGTGGCCAAAGGAAGAGATACAGACCACAGACGTTAAGACGCGAAAGCTCCTCACCATGCATGGAGGGTTCCATCCCAAATCCTGCACCCTGAGACTGTACGCTAGCCGTAAGGAAGGTGGCCGTGGACTAGTGAGTGTGAGAGCCACTATCCAGGATGAAACATCCAAGATCCACAAGTACATCCAAGATAAGGCCCCAACAGATGACGTGCTCAGGGAATGTCTCAGGCAATGGGGAACAGAGGAAGACGTGCTGGAGGAAGGACCATCATGGGAGGACAAACCCCTAAACGGGATGTACCACCGGAACATAAGTGAAGTGGCTGATATCAAGAAGTCCTACCAATGGCTAGAGCGGGCTGGATTGAAGGACAGCACAGAGGCACTCATCATGGCTGCACAGGAGCAGGCCCTGAGCACCAGAGCAATAGAGGCCCAGATCTACCACACCAGACAAGACCCAAGGTGTAGGCTGTGCAAAGAGGCCCCTGAGACAATCCAGCACATAACTGCAGGGTGTAAGATGCTGGCAGGAAAAGCATACATGGAGCGCCATAACCAAGTAGCTGGCATAGTGTACAGGAACATCTGCACTGAGTATGGACTGGAAACCCCGAGGTCAAAGTGGGGAACACCTCCAAAGGTGGTAGAGAATGACCGAGCCAAGATCCTGTGGGACTTCCAGATCCAGACTGACAGAATGGTAATGGCAAACCAGCCTGACATCGTGGTGGTTGACAAACAGCAGAGGAAAGCCGTTGTGGTTGACGTGGCAATACCAAGTGATGGCAACATCAGGAAAAAGGAACATGAGAAATTAGAGAAGTACCAAGGGCTCAGAGAAGAGCTGGAAAAGGCCTGGAAGGTGAAGGCAACAGTGGTACCCGTGGTCATCGGAGCACTCAGGGCAGTGACCCCCAAACTGGAGGAGTGGCTACAGCAGATCCCTGGAAGAACACCAGACATCTCGGTCCAGAAGAGTGCAGTACTGGGAACAGCAAAGATACTGCGCAGAACCCTCAAGCTCCCAGGCCTCTGGTAGAGGACCCGAGCTCGAAGGACGAGACCACCCGCGGAGGGTGAAGGACAAAGTTTTTTTATATATATATATATATATATAAATATAAATAACAAATATAAAACATTGTTACATATGATGTGGCAGCATCAAACAAAAACAAGTAATTGCAACAATAAACCCGCTTTTTAACATAAATCTGAACCTCCTGCCAATCGTCCTATTGAATCTAATAACATCAGCTACATAGACCCTGTACTGTTGTATGTAATTTGCAAGGTAGTTAATTACTCCCTATGTACCATATTTAGCTTGATATGTGCAGCTCTGGATTCCATAGAAACCTAAAATGATGCCTGTTATTTATTACCCACACCTTTGATAAGTCATCCATCCAGGAAATACAAGCATAATCAAAGTGGCCCTGTACCAGACAACAACAAGGGACCCAGGACACTGCCTTGGTGGACACCGCTAGTCACAGGTTTCATCACAGAAAGTAAGATACCATTCCCCCAGAGAGGTAAGACGAAAAGAAAAACCCTTACCTTTAATTTGGACAACAGAATTTAATGGTTTATAGTGTCAAAAGCTTTTGGCCATGCCATTAAGACTTCTAGTCAAGTCATAACACATACAGAAAGATTGACATTCATCATTAAATTACATGACAATATAGCAATAGTTCTTTTTGTAAATGTACATAAAAAATGTTCCACTCGTTTTGAATTATATCACTGCTTATTTAATTTTATAAAAAGTTTGGGACTTTACCTACCAGGGTCTTTCACTTTCTACACATTTCTCTACATCTTTTCTCTCCTGTTCTCTTTCATTTTCAGTTAGGCTAACCCAGTTATTAAAGTAGAATAAATTGTGTATAATTTTTTAAACTATGTAAATGTGTTTGGGCAAAAAAGTATAGTTATAATATACTATTTACTATGCATGTTTTACATAATGCAGATTAAGACAGAAACCATTTAATGGCAACTATTTTAATAAGCATAGTGCAGAATGAAGAAGGCTGCCATGTTCACTGCCTTAGACGTCATACTCATGAAGAAGAGGAGCTGTGTGGTTATTGACTGCAAATTTACAGAAATAAATGAAAACAACAACAAAAATCCCTTCCATGTGGCATGCAGTGTTGTTGTTTGACCAGCAGAAAAGAATGGAACAGTCTGAAACAATTCAAGCAATGGAGAAAACAAACAGAAACACTGGTGTGGCCTTTTCAAGATGAAGAGCTATGCAGATGGACAAAGACATTGTTTTAATAATTAAGGCAACAGGAATCAGAACACTACCAAAACGTGTCATATCAGTTGTTTTTGATGAGGAGGAAGAACACTGGAGGAATATCTGTGGGAAAGAAGCTTTGTGCTGCACATTTCACACACACATCATTATGAAGCAATGTTTGCCCCACACTGTTTACCTCACAGGCTTCATTTTTGACTAAATAGGGCAGTCAGTGAACTATAGCACATAAACACAGGCCAGACAAGCCAGCAAGGTATTGATGTTCTGTTGCAAGCTTTTGTATTTGCAGCTATTGGTGTAATATATACAAGAGCTTGGTCTGCATTATATTAACGACAGTTTAGTAATGCAGCCCTGCAGGAATCTCACTACATCATGATGCTGTGACATGGAGTCAGAGAGATTTATAAACACAGAGACACTTTGTAAGAATTGATTGATGACCGTGTTTTGAGTGTGTCATCAGAGGTCATTAACTAAGTGTATGACACTCTTCATCCCTCAGGTAAAAACTATTTCATTTTTGTGTTTAAAGTGTCAGTACGTCTCACAGCTCCCATCTGCTGACAACATTCAGCTCCACAGCCTGGCCAACAGAAGAGCCACCGGCCAGTCTCTGCTCTGCCGTCCGCTCAGGGCTCATTGGGGGATTTGAAGGGAAACATATCTGCCCCTCCTCCACCGGCTCTCATCACACACACTCGTCTCATCATCTCTCACTCCAACATCAACAGTGGGGGCTGCAGCCCGGGGGGGGGATTGGGATGCTGTGATTATGAATGGAGGGTGATCACTGTTCATCTGTAGCTGAAAGAGCACAGGGAATGTGGAGAACTCGTATGCAGGAGTGAGCAACCAAAAAGTGGAGGAGCATCTGTTTAGGTGTTTCTGCGATCCTGTATGACTTGTAACACATGCGCAGACAGCGGACATCCACAGAATATCCTGAAATCCTCATACTGATTTAGTTTTTATCTTTATCTGGGTCAAGTTCATGCCAACTGTCGCTCTTTTGTCATGTGAGCATGCACACAAGCACATAAATATCCCTCTCAATCTCCCAATGATCTTTTTCTCCCCTATCTCATTTGTTACTTTCTCTATTTTTCTTTTCTCATTGAACATTCACGCTTGTCTGTCAGGCAATCACCCATCCTCTTTCTCCACCTGTCTGTCGTCTCTCTCGCCATCTCACCTCTCTGTCTCTGCATGTGTCCACACTCAGATGCATCAAAAGGAGATTTCAGCAACAGCCACACCCATCCTGGGTGTGGGGATAGTGCTAAGAGGAGTTAGAACCACTTAATAGTGGGGCTGCTGCGTTTAGGGCTCTGGCAGGCTCAGCTGCTTAGCCAGGCAGGGGCAGCAGACTGAAGTTATGCTATTGTCCCGCTGTCACAATGGCTCCATTCACGCTGCACTCACCGCCTGATCCACTCCACAGATGCTTGTTGGAAAATCTCTCTCTCTCTCTCTCTCTCACACACACACACACAAAGGAACGTCCCCTCTGAGAAGTGAGAACGGTGGCACACATAGGCCAAAGTGCGCCTTCACACACACACACACACACAATAACTTCCTCTAGACTTGAAATTAGTGTGTTCATTTATAGCATGCACTATGAAAGGAATTTAATGAGGGTGTCAGGGTTTATGAAGACACATGTGGAAAGCATGTGTGCAACACACACACACACACACACCTTTAACATCCACCTGACAGTTTGTCTTGGATAAAGTGACTCTCTTGAGTGCCCAAGTGCTGCTTTTTAAAAATTTAGAAGAGGAAGCAGTTGGGGGACCTTGTGCCCCAGGGTGGTTGTAACTTCAGTTTATCAATCAGCTCTGCACCTTTTGTTAATGAAGCTATGTGGCGCAGGGAGCCAACTGCTGAGTTTGTTTTCCATGCTGTCTCTCAATCTGTCTCCCTCTCTGGCTTTTCATTCAGTCTTCCTTTCAAAAACACGCTATCCCGGGAAAAAGGGGGCGGGTTTTTCCTCTGTGGAAAATCTGATTTGAGCCCGGTGAGCCAAAACTAAAAACCTCTGGCTGTCACCCTTTCCGCGCCACGCAGATTAAACCCACGCCGGACTGCAACTAAATAAAGCATACAAGAGTCCGACAAGCGGATAAATGCGAAAACTGTGAACAGCATCGTTACTAACACGCTAAATAACACGTGGGTGTGAAAGTCAGCTGTGTGGAGTGAGCAGTCCGCACTGCTGCACTTGCTCCGTGTTCATTTACGCACAGTTTACATCTCATCGCCACACAGCACAGCACCGAACATGCACTTACCCAGAATGTAAAGTTGAACACGAACAAAAGGTATTTCACACATTTCATTCCTCCTTCCACCTTCCCCATTTCGGTTGGATGTCTCTGTGTTTTGCCTTTGTCCCCGCAAAATGCTCTGACGGTTGTAGGTTTTTGGCTGCGCACACTGTGACAATAAAGGTCCACCCCGGTCACAACACTTGTGCATCAAGAAGCGCCGTCACGGTAGCCTCTCTCTCTCTCTCTCTCTCTCTCTCTCTCTCTCTCTCTCTCTCTCTCTCTCACACACACACACAAACACACACGCACATGCACGCGCATGCACGCACACACTACGCCGCAGGATCCGCTTAAACTCTTTCCAGACCGCCCCTTTCAATAATACAGAGGGGGGCTGAAGGGGGGACCGAGACTACACGATGGGGACTTGGCAAATGTTTGGCCGAAGTGTTGTTTTCCCTGTAACAAAAAGTCACTATTTACTTACAAACTGATATCCACCGTATGTTCAGGATGTCCTTTCTATACTTGACAAGTTTGTAACCTCATGACACCTTATAGTACTTAAATGGTAAAATATGCCTTGAAAAAATAATTAGCAACACAATAAGAAAACAAGCACATAACTGGCAACAAATACAATTACTGTGATATCCTTTGTGTTTGTAATAATCTTAAACTGTGTATGTGAGAACCTACTAAGTTTCCTGTTGTTTTCTTGTCTGATAATGTAATCAATATGCTACTTTTCTTTCTTTCCGTCTGGGCTGATCATTATTATTATTAGTGTTATTACACACCACAATTTCTGTTCATGCACAGTAGCAATTTGCATTGTTATATAATTTGGGTTATGGTAGTTGTGGTTGAATTATTCTTTGCTATAGGATATTTTCATGACTTTGGCTGACAAGTTAATTTTGTGACAAAAATATTTTTATAAGGGAATATTATAATATATAATATAATATAATTTATTCCATAACATGTGTATAGGCCTATCATCGTTTCCTGTTGTTTCATACATTGTATATTGTCTTCATATTTTGTTACTATCCTCAAACACCTTCCATAGCAATAATAAAGGAGTTGACCAAGTTAGTGCTTTAACCTCTTAACTAAGAAACAGTGATGCCAGTTCAAATAGGACGCCCTGTCCTGATTCAACTTTCCACATCAGCATGGACAGTAACCTTGTGATATTTTTCAACTAGGATATAATTCCTATACAGTTGTAGTATCTCACATATGCAGTATGGGAACCAGTCTATTTGATGACAGAAAGTCAAACCTCACGCACAGAGCAAATAGCGTACAGCAAGTAAACAAGGGAAAGCCTAGCATCTGTACAGAAATTAGTTGCTTAAAAAGCTCTGTTTTGTTTTGTAATCTCATTATTAGACAACAGGATTTACTAAATTTCCTTTTACACGACAGCATTTTCCTCTTACAGCAATATGAGCCTCAAATGGAGAACAAAAACGTGTCAAGAATTTTAAACCGGGAAGTTGCCTAATCATTTATTAATAAGACTAGTTGACAAATTCTGGATGGACTGGATAAACTAGTTTCTGCTTCTTTCTGTTTGCTCCCCATGGCGCTAAATTTAGTAATGGAGCAATGAGTTGAAGAGGTTCAGTACATACAAGTTAATCATCGACTGTCCTCATCATTCAACTTAATCTTGAAAGATGGAATGAAAATCTGTTTGAATCAGTAATTGTCTGGAAAAGAAAATGTTTTTATCACACCAGAAGTCATCATTTCTTTGAGAAAAAAAATCATTTTATGGCAATGTCACACTAAAAAATGTATCCAGTTAGTTAGAGTTAGTAGTGATATGTTCAATATTGGGTTACTTGAAAGCTTTCTACCCGTGAGTACTGGATAAAGTTAAACCATTGCTGAGTTTTTAGTGTTTATATTTCTCTGAATTTAAAGCACAATTGACTTCTTATTCCTAAATGCATTGTCCAACCTTGTGCAAAGCACCAGCTAAGCACAACCTAAATTTACTATAGCCCCTCTGCTGGATTTCTTCCCTCAGTGTCATCGGTGACTGGGAGCATGTAACTCAGCAGCAATGTTCAACCATGTTCAACATAAATATTTTCCCCACCACCATGGAGAGCAGACATCCAAAGAGCAGTTTCATTTTATCACTGGGAAATTAGGCACTGGTTGGAAAATGTCCTTATAGAGGAACAAAGTGGTCTGCCAAGCTGAACGCTAGAGGGAAGGAGTCAGACAGGAATGACATAACAGAGAGAGAGGGAGAGAAGGGCTAGAACAAATGCTAGATTATGTATTTATGTGAATAATTACCAACATGTAGCTCTTGTCAGCCATTCACATGCGTCTGTCCCAAAAAAATCTAAAAAGTCTAAAACTCTCAGAGCAGCTAAGTTTGTGCTGTGAGACTCATTAAGGGAATTGCGGAGGACAGAGCAAAAACAAAAAAGGTTTATTTTGGACGCTAACCAGAGCAGTGCTAAAAGAGGAAAGGCTGATAAGACTGGGACAAGACCACTGTGTCCCCACTTGTTGGTTGTTGTGGGCTGTTGGTGGCTCAGTTGCTATGTGGTTCCAAACATGTGAACAAGAAAAATGTGTGCAGGTCATAACCTCCATGAAAATAGATAATAAATAGCTGACTAGATTCTTGGCCAGGTCACCATTTTTTTTTTTTTACCTGGTTAAATAAATAAAAAAAGATACTTTTACAGCTCATCATGATACTTAACCGGCCCATGGTCAATTGCTCTGTTCTTTTAGCCAATAGATACCGTGAACAGATTTAATATAACTGTGAGCCAGACAAATTGAAACTGTTGTGTTGGCAGTTGTAAGTATCTTCAGAATTTGAATACACTCATTGCTTTTCACCTTGTCTCTTGAATGGGTGGGATCAGTGAAAGCTGTTGTTAATAGCTGCTGTCTGTTACACCCATGTTTGGGTCAGGGCCTGGACCTTTTCGTCAGCTATGAGGTCATTATTGATGACAAACTATGATATATCTGTCAGCTGTGAGGGTCAGCAATAGTCTCACACTATCAAGAGGTGAATTAAGCTGTAACTAAACTGAAGCTTAGTCGAATTGTTAGGATGTTTTTGAAAATGATGTTAACTGAGCTGTGATCGTAACACTTTGATTGGTTATGACAACAACAAACTGGCAGGAGACTTTAGCAGTGAAGGAGACTTCTATCTGTGGCAGCATAGCACCATCTACTGGTCACACTGACTGTGTGGTAATTTATTTTTAGGGAAAAGTCACCTGATCAGCTGTGTTCTTCATTCATGAACTGGGAGATGAGTAGTACAAATGCAGGGTTTTATAAATGGCTACAGAGAAGTTAGTGACTTATTTAATGGCTCTTTAACAGCAGCTGTTGGAGGTAGGGAGTGCTATTTATTCCCTGTATTCATCCAGATACATGTTTGCCTTCTTGACCTGGAAACAATGGAAAAGTATAAGAGATGGGATACATTATGATAAGTCTGTGAAGAAGCCAGAATTCAACTTCATCTTTCTCTCTTTACAAGCAGATTACTGTCTTGTATAACTTCACAGCTACTGCGGCAAAACTGAGAGAGAACGGTTAACGAGCCACACCGCCTGTTTGCAGCTGCTGCCAAAGTGAGAGGTTATTTGAGGTCACTTTCTGTAAAAACCTTTGATCAGACAGCCTTGCTGCAATGAGGTTTCCTGGCAACACATCCAGAGCTGAATAGCACCGCGTATTATCTGTGAAGCAGCAGCATTAGTGAGAGTGAGAGCACAGCCTGGCGCCTGGGGAGGGTGATGATGTGAGGAGAGGTGCAGAATTCAGCTTTCAGTGAGAAGAGAGCAAAGAAGAGAGAGCTCTGTAACAGTCCTCTTTTCCCTATCCTATTCATTTGTCACCAACATTTATCAGGTATAGTTTTCAACTTGACCACAAGAGGGTAGCATATTCTTGCAAAATCCTGTCAGAGACGTCCACTGTAAACTGAGAGAATTTGTTTGTTGGTGAAGATGAAATGCTCTTCTTCTCATCTTTTTGTGGATATCTGTGATTGGCACCCATTCCCTGGCTAACAAAAAGATAATCTGCAGTATACAAGGCTGAATTACCAGCCGGTCAAAGCAGACAACTGCCCGGGGGCCTTAGATCCTCAGAGACCCCAAAGGCCCCATATTCATCGTGTGTCTGTTGGTTTGTGGTAATTTAAAAGTACCTTCACTATGTGTTGCAAAGTGCTTGTTTTCTTATGCCGATCCATCTCTGTGGGTATAAAATGCAGAGCTGAACATTCCTTCACCCTAGGAAGAGCCTGCTCTGCCATTGGCCGCTGTCTTCTGTCCTGGAATAATGCTGCAGTGCCAATAGAGACATGAGTCGTCGGAAATTTAGAACAGCCTCTGGTAGTAACAATATGTTTGAAGAAATAGAGAGCAAAGCGTAAGTACTAAGGATGATTAAATGTCTGGTCTTGTAATTTTAAGCTGTTTCTAAAATTAAATTTGCACTCAGGGAGTCTGGGATTTGGGGATGTTAGGAGCAGTGGTTCACAAACTTTTGTGCTTGTGAAATGTTAGCAGTGTAGTCCCTCATTCGTCCAGGAGTGTTCTATCGTAGAAAAGGTTTCAGTCGTAGTCATCTGGACACTGTTTTCAGAATCAAGACGTTTCGGCTCCCATCCGGAAGTCATTCTCAATTGTGAAAAATGGACCGGGAACTCAGAAAAATGTGAAATGTTATGAAGCAAAGTCTTCTTGTGACCCTTTGTTACACGGTGCATGTTGGGTTGTGAGCAGATCTATTGAATTTCCCCCTCTCAGACTGTTTACCTCTTTAGGCCCCTAAAAATGATTCAAATTAACTAACTAATTAGGTAACTATTTCACAAGAAAAACAGCAAATATTAGAGAAAAGTAAAAAAACAAACAAACAAAAAATGTTGGTAAACACAATCACATATTATCACCTCATAAAGTTGATATGGAGAGCTTGTTAGCAAATAGTTGCCTATTAACACATTGTGCAGAAACGGAGCAGCATTGGCATTAATTTGGAGTTGTGTCTCTGGACACCTGATGAATTTAAGTCCAGTACTCACTCTCTTTTCTAATCTGGTCGGGCCTCCAACAACTTCTGAGGGAAATATCTGGCTCTTTAGCTGCTAAATGCTCCACTATGTTCACCAGCTAGTTGCTAACTTTGTCTGTCTGCTGTTTGGTGCTGGGCAGGTACCATACGGTTGGTTTATCAGGGCTTTTCACTATTGCATTTGGAAACAATGCTGATGAGAGTGGTGAGAATGAACCAAAACAGCGAAATTGTGGGCTGTAAAACCAAAACAATGAGCTGAGAGATGCTAAAAAGCAACCTAGAGTTGAAGGGAACAGCTGGGTGACAATTCTCTTGTGAACACCCACACTGTCTTAAACTGACACAAGAAACCAGGCAAGTACTGAGGTGTTTAATAAATAACAGCATGAACAACACAACAACAATGACAACAACAACATTAAAAGCTTGAATTCATTTTGTATATACACATACTGTATATATTTTCATATTTGACTGTATAAACCATAAATATGACATGCAGTCCTTATAACTTAAAACAACCAGGACTTCTCGGACTGAGGTAGGGTCAGGGGCCAAGGGGTTGGATTGATGAAGCTGTTTGTGTGTAAGTGTGTGTAAGTGTGTGTGGATTGAATGCTATGTTCAGTGTGTGTGTATGTTTGGAGGTGGGGAAGAGGATTACAGTATTGGCAATAAAGCTGCAGTGGCTGTTTAGTAGAAATGTGTGTGCTTGGTTCATAGTTCAGTGGTCAGGAGTCGTCCTCCCCAGTCAGTGCCCCAGTCGTCCTGCCCAAGACTTCCGGCTGAGAACACACACACATGCGGCGTTGATGCGGATGAAACGCCAGGCTGTCCGTTCCTTGAAGATGGTCAGGGCGCTTACGAATATGTGTGTGTTGGTGCAGTAGGAGTTCCAGTGGCGACTGTCGATGCCAAGACAGCCTGAGTTGCTTGATTTGGAGCCCTGTTTGCCGCCCCGTCCCCCTGGCCTTCCCCCATTTGCAGTCCCGGAGCCTCTGTGCGTGGGGGATCGGCAGGTGGTCTCATAGAAGAACTGTTTCTTCACCACGTTGTTGATTGTAACGTTGGGCAGCACGGTCACCTCGTTCCCAGCGATGTCAGTGGCTCGTGTCAGGTTGCCCACCCAGGTATTTATGCTGTCACATACTGAGTACTCTCCTCTGTGCATGGTGTGCGATCCTGCTCGGCGCCTTACCCTGACCCCCCTCACCCCTTCAATGTCATAGCCCTCACCTTCCAGGGCATCATGTGATGGGGGCACCTCGCTGAAGACAACACGGGGCGAGGAGCGGTAACGTCTCTTGGAGAAGAGCTTGGGGTCCACCACTGGGATGGAGGGGTCAGGGGGGGAATCCAACGTAGAGTGCCCGACGACACGGCTCCTATCCTGGGTGTGTGAAGCTGCCCGATGGAGCCTCTTGGTCCTGTGGTGGCTGGTCCTGCGATGCTCCTGTGAAGAATGGTGTTCAGAAAGGTGGTCCCCCGCTACTGTTTGCTGCTGTCCTGCTCTGTGATTGGCTGCCGTCTGCTGTCTTAGTTTGTGGTTGGCTGCCCCAGCGCTCTGGGCCAATCCACCTCCCATGTTCAGTACAGCCTGGACGCCGATCAGGAGGAGCAGGACCAGTGGTGACGACCTCATGGGCACACGTCCTGAGTCGAACACAAGAAAAAAAAGTTTAGACAATGCTTAGCTTACAATATTGTTGAAAAAGTTGACAGACAATAAATAAATCACTTGTCAAGAAAGAATACCAAACAGTTTCCAAACTACAAACCAGATACTCAAATGTGAGGATTTGCTGTTTAACTTTTTTTCACTCTTGGTCATACAAAATAAACAATTTGATGGCATTTCTTAGGGCTCTGAAAACCTGAAATGAGCATGGATCATTAGCCTACTTAATGAAGCATAGGATTAGCCTATTTCAGGCAGAGCACTGAATTTGAGCTTGTATTGGCTGACTGGCATCAGCTGTTTGCAGTATGTTTTACAATGATTTGCTCATTCACAGCTGTATGGCTAGTAACATTCAATCATATTTATGCAGGTGTACAGTGTGGACATTATAACCTGTCACTTATCACTGTTACTTTGCTGACTATACCCAAAGTTGTTTGCTGCTGCAGCTCCCTCCACCACCCAAACCTCCTCCTATGTGCTATTTTGTATTGTTGATTTAAGATTTATGTGCATTAATGTGTTTGTTAAGGGGGATTCGCTCTCTCAGCAGAATCCTCCTCACAGCTAGGATTTATTGAGAGCTCCCTCAAACAGCAGAGTATTTCCCATCAAATCCAACTGTATAACAATTTAAAATAAATGGTCTCTGAGTGAACTGACGTTTAAAAACTAAATGATTGATTATCAGTGAATCTAAAGAATATTCTCCAAATTAATCAAAGTAATAATTAGCTGCAGCCCTAGCATACATACATCATCAAAGAGGAAGCTGTAATTCTGGCAGAATTAGTTTTGTCCTACAGATCTAGTTAAGCAGTGTTTTCTGTTAGCTAAGTGCTTTGGTTCAGAAACAAATGTTTTGTCTATTTTCACCATCACAGGAACATCTTTGGTCCCTGAACTTGAATGTGTCTTGTTTTTGTGTGTTTCTGTGTTGAGTGTTCATGTGTACCTGTGGAATGTGTCCAGTTGAAGTGGGAGCCCCTGTGGACTCTAGAGCCAGACTCCAGTGCAGGCCGGGCCCCTCATGCCTGCCATCTGGACCCCCTGAACCACAGTTCTGTAAAACACACATACAGACCAAAAAGTAAACATATGGACTCATGATTCAGCTTTTTATATACAGTATATTCCATGTTGTGCAATCAATATTTTACTAACACCATTTACTGTTTCAAATAATAAATACTGGTAGTTTAATGAACATTTCTGTCTTTATTCTTCAAGACTAAACTTTAAGTCACAGGCAGGACGTACTTATGTGGACTATTCAAATAACTTCAACACCTTCTTTATTTCTCATGAACGTACTTCTGTGTCACGCAAATACATTCAGCCCATTACACATAGGATTACAATACAATGCTGTATATATAACATCAAAAATACAGCAAGACATCGTCTTGCAACAAAAATACAAAGCCAAAAGAAAAACAGCAATGATAACATTATATATAAATCAGCATAATTTCGGGTAAGATATTATTGTACCCCAGTCTCCCAGTTCCCAGTAAAAGGGACAAGAGAAAACAAAATGGAACAAATTTTCTATCCTTGAGATAGCACACTGGACATATCTAGTTTTTTTCTGTCAGACTGACATACGGTCAAGGTCCAACAAGTGGTAAAATAGTGCAAGAAGTGCAAGTAAAATATTGAGTAAGGTAAACATATTTAGCAGTGTAGATGAGATGGTTGTGAGAGCAAAACTCATCTCGCTTCCCCTGACCACCACTGCTCTCACAGACATACACAACTGACCTTATCTCATGCAAAGTACACACGCGCACACACTCACCATGTTTAACTTTTGGAGCTTAGACTTGCCATACATTGGAATGTGCAGAATTTCACACCTCTTTTAGATGTTACATATATATTGAAAGTAAAGCACTCCAAAATGCATCAATAGGGGATGTGAACACATGTGTGCACACAGACTCACACACATGCAAACAGTGTCTTTCTTAGACGCACATGCCTGCATGCATGCATGTGTACATACATGCACATGTAGGAATGCATGTAAGGTTGCTTTTATGAATAGTTTGCATGCTTAGATGCCGTAATGTGTATGAATACACACACACCCTCCCACAGACACACTCAGAAGGTCACTGAGGTGAGTTGAAACTGGCGTGTCAGTATTTTTGACTTATCTGCAATGTTCTATAAAACAAATCTTGCTGGTACAGTGTTGGAATACCACAAAGTTTATTAGTGTTGTAAATGTTTAGCTCAACATGTTTAATTTTACGACCTTGTTGTGAGAGCTATAGCATCCTGGCTGGACATAAAAAAGCTTTAGGAATGATTACAATTCATGGTCATGTTTGCAAAGATGAAACATTATCTAGTTTGAATTCAATATTTTGTGGCACACAGGTCTTCTAGATAAATGACTTGCATTGAAATCCTCCCAGTGTAGCACATAATAACCACAAGAGGACAATGTTGCCTGCATTGCCTGCATAGACCAGATTTCAAAGACAGCGTCAAGCAGCTGAGATATATCAAAATGTCACTGGCCTTGATCCCATTAGACATAGCAACTCAAATGCATAAGTGAAGTTTAGCATCTTAATTCATTTTTCAGGGATTTTCCTACAAGCTAAGAATGCTCAAGTTCTTGAGATTTCTGTTGGTGGAGAGTAACTATAGTGATGTGTATATGTACTCAAGTAATGTATTTAGTACATTTTTGCTTGAGTACTTGTATTCAGTGCTACCTTATACTTCTTTTCCACTACCTTTCAGAGGGGAAAAATACTTTGTACTCCACCACATTTATATAACTATAGTTAAGATTATTAAAAGACAGGATTCAGCTTTTCATTTATCCTATTGTGATATATGTGAAGTATGTGCACAATTGGTATTTTACAAAATATTAAGGTTTTTCATACTGTACAAATCATATGATGAGCTTAAATATGATGCATTACTGTAGATTAAATGACCGAAAAGCATATAAAGTAATTACCTCAAACAGCCACAACATTAAATGCTGCTTACTTATTAATTCATCTGTAATAATAATATTAAGGTCTGTGACTCTAAAAGTGGCCATTCTACAAAATTAGTACTTTTGCAAATAAATCTTATGCACTTTATATGCAGGACTTTACTTACTACTTGTATTATTACATTGTATTATTATACCATACATATACTTATACCCACTTGGTATTTAATTTATCTGACCTGTATTATAGTGTATTATATTTTTTGCTTAGTACTTCTATTCCTGTGTGCACTGACGTGATAGTGAGCTGCTGTAACAAAAGAGTTTCCCCTCGGGGATCAATAAAGTATTTCTGATTCTGATTTCTGATTATGAAATACTTTTACGTTGTGGTATCTGAACACTTCTTCAACCACTGCCACAGGGTCAGTTTGGCATTGCAACTGCAAAATAATCAAGTAATCTTGGGAGATGGAGAGAGCTATTGTTTAAGACTTTCGAGAAACTGACCTACCATATCTTTTGGCTTCTATAAACACAATCATACACACCCACACATTCACACACACACACACACACACACACACGTATATGGAGCTGGTCCAAACAGGCAGTGAGTTGATTGATCCCGGCTGACGAGCAGCTCACTATTTACATGGCCCAGGGTGAGCCGGGAGGATCCGAATGTTAAAAATATGTGGCTTGTGTTTAATGCCAGCGGAGCCAGCGTAAACACTGCAGAGCAGGAGCACAGGGGTCAGAGCGGTTTAGAGAGCACCTCTGACTTATAGGATTACTTCAGCGCTGGATCAGAATTTGTCTGGCTATCCGTCCGACCCTCTCACACAAATACTGTATGCAAAATAACAAACACATGTATATGCAACGCCATACAAGCTTGTGAGATGCCCCTGCGGTTTTCCTGTATTTTGGTTGGATGTGCTCCCATTGCTGTTTGCTTGTGGTTATGGCACCCCCGAAATTGTGTACTAGTCTCACTAGAAAGTAAATATTTGCAGCCACATTTGCAGGGTGTTGTCTGGGACTGGAAAAGAAAATGTTAGATGAAATGGTCCTATGGATTTTACATACTAACATACATCCCATATCAAACTGTACGGGAAAGGCGATCCATATGGTACTGATATAACAGGAAGTCTCAGATGGCTGTGTGAGGCTCCCTGCACTTTGACGTGCACAGGACAGTGAGCTGCTTTCCTCTTTAATATCTAGGCAGAAAAATCAGAGCACACAAACACACATGGGAGATGCCCTGAAAAATAAGAGAGCTAGCAGGAGCCAGTCCTGCTCACATGTGCAAGCCAAATCATGACAAAGGTATTCCAAAACCATTTAAGCAAATACCACAGAAATGACAGACACAGTATGGTTCATATTTCCAGACACTCAACATACTGTATTAATACGCACTGGTATAAACAAAGCAGTTGTTCGATATCCTTTTATGATTCATGCCTTGTACAGTTTGCACCAAGGAGGATGTTTATGAGGACAGACTTTGTAAAACAGCCTTATGTGGCTTACAATAACGTCCCCTGCGCTAAGGAGGTTCCCTTTCTCACAAAAGGCTGATTCCCCAGTTTTGCAAAACTGTACATCAAGACCATTTCTGTTAGGTCGTCCATCACTTTCAAATGGCATGAGTGTTCAAGGCACCACATGGCACTACCTGGTTAAACAAGTTTGCCAAAGTTGATGAAAGTATGTAAAAAGAAGACATAAGTCACGCAGCTGCTAGGTTGTGGCAGCATGAGAGGAAAACACTTCAGACATAGAGTAATTACTTAGCCCAAGGCAGTGGAGACCGGCCACACATTTACTGGTAGTGACTATTGTTAGCCAGTAACATATTTTCATTTAGTCTGCCCGTCCACAAGATGCTCCATTGATCAGACTCTGGTACCTACGAACTGCCAAATTACTGCATGTGGTTACAGTACAATGTGTTGACTGTGATACAATGACAACAAGGCAGGTGGGCCAAAACATGAGCAGTTTAGGAGAGCATTGCCTGCCATCAATCCGAGGTTAGTTTACATTTAGCAGGGGTTATTTCCTATCTGTGTGATACATTAGTCATTAGATACAAGTCCTTGCTAAAAGATGTGCAGGAGCGGCATGTCAACAGTTCCCTCAAACAAACACACACCTCTCTCTCGGAGTGATGACAAGGCCATCAGATTATGAGGGGGTGAGAAAGAGAGACTGATAGCTGCAGAGATAGAGAGAGAGAAAAGAGACACGGAGAGGATGATGCAGAGAAAAACAGAGTCTTTCTGTGTCTCTCATCAATTCAGTGTAGTGCAGTTCCTCCTGCTGTCATCCACTGGAAATAATTAGCAAGAGGGATGACTGCCAGGTCAACTTGCCCTCTTTTCACTTTTACATGCAAATGTTTGAAGATATATTTATTTCCTCTAAAGAAATGGTATCTAATGCTCATTAATCAATGTTTGAAAAATACAGTGACTTGTAAGGACAAAATAATTCTTACTTTTGGAGAAGGTTTCATTTGAAATGAAACCCCTCCGGTAAAAAGGAGGATTGCAATAGAATTCACTTGTGCATCAGATGTCTTTTCTCATCGTGCCTTTTCACTTGACAGAGCCTTACTCAAAATTGCAATGCCTCCATTTCTCATCCAGTCACATTTCATTCACAATTGCATTCGAAGCTTGTCATTTACAGGAAGACAATCTGCTTGTCACAGTTTAGACAAGCCGCCATGTGAAACTAATACAAAAGCCAAGATATTGTCATAAATCAAGTTTTTGTCACGCAAAATTATGTCATGCAGCATCTGTTAAAAGCACAATGAGGTTACACTCTCCAAACGTTCTTGAGAGGCTGTCTGTGATCTGGCTATTCTTGGAAACACTTTAAAAGTCTCGTATATGGGATACACAGCACAGGTCAGACAGTCAGGAAAACGTGACGCTATAAAATAAACTTTGGAAAATACATGTTTTTTCATAAGCCAGAAAATCAGTAAAAAAAACATTTAAATAGTGCAATAGTGCAGCTTCCTGTTCTATTTACACAGGTGTCATCAATGAAGTATGTTAAGATGGAATTTAATATAAACTAAACCATATAAAGAACCAGTTTGAAATTCACTGTCATGGTTGCACAGAAACACATTCAAATTTTTGGGGTTTTTCTTTGTAGACAGTTTTAAAAATCAAAATGCATATACACTGTAGTCAAATTGTGAAAACTGAACCAAGGAAGCCTGATTAACCTTATACATCCTATTAGTCCAACTTCCCTCACTCTTTCTAATTTGGCATGGTGCAACTGAGTGTGGATTTAAGTGAGGATGGTAAATATGAATTGTTCTATAACAATACTAATACTGTAGTTACATGTAAAAGAGCCCATTTGTGGTACTGTGCAATAACGCACATGTAATTTAGTGTTTTATTGTGTTCTGTATTGTTTATTGTTTTTGTACATTTGTTTTTTTACTTGTGTTGTTTTTTTTATCTTGTACCCCTGACTGCAAGTCAAGTTTCCCATTTGGGATCATAAATGAGGGGGTGCACGGTGGCAGAGCGGCTACAGCTCCTGCCTCCCAATAAGGAGATCGTGGGTTCGTGGGTTCGATTCCCGGACCGGACCAACATCACACAATCTCTCTGGGTGGAGTCTGCATGTCCTCCCCGTGTTACCGTGGGTTCTCTCCGGGTTCTCCGGCTTCCTCCCACCGTCCAAAGACATGCATGTGTAGGTTTTCATTAATTAATTGATAACTCTAAATTGCCCGTATTGAATGAATGTGTGAGTGAATGGTTGTCTGTCCTTGTCTGTGTCTGTGTTCGCCCTGCGACGAGTTGGCCACTGTCCAGGGTGTGCCCTGCCTAAGGCCCGAAGTCACTGGGATAGGCTCCAGTCACCCGCGACCCCCTAACGGGGACCAAGCGGTAGAAAATGGATGGATGGATGGATGGATCATAAATGACTGAACTGAACTGTTCTGCACCTTTGTTTCTCAAAGTGCCCAAAGCTTTAATTACAGGCTGGTGGAAAAAACTAAAAGTGAACTTTATCAACCTTTAGACTTGTGACAGTCGTAATGCGATTAACAGAGATGAAGGAGATCAGCTTCTGCCCTGTCCTTTCCCCTCGTCTTCATGTTTAAAAGACATTTGCTGTGAGAACCAAGGCACCTGTCTTGCATCAGGGATACTTCAAACAGTAAACTCTGCTACTCTGGCCTCAGGACACAGGAAGAGAGAGACAGGCAACATCAAACTGACAGGCACACACAACCTGTTAAAGCACTTGACTCCTCAGAGCGATGACAAATGATGCAAGATATGCAGAACAAAAGAATATTTACTGTACAAATTGTTATAGTACAAACCTCTACAATATGGAAAAAAGAACAGATCTTGACATCAGCTTGTATCAGCTTCATCGGTTTACTGGGGGTAGCAATAAAATATGCCTGGCGTGTACAACACACAGGTATTTCCAACTTTCAAATGTATTTCTATAAAAATAAGTAGCTTTCAAAAGACTGACCCTTTATTCAACTTTGCTGGCTGATGCTGGCGGCCGCACAGAGGCGAGTACTTCACTTCACTCACCCACTGAATGTTTCCCAGCTCAGTAACATGCTGCCAATAAGACCCCTGAAATATATCTGAGGCTTCAGGTTTTATGAGCAACCTTTTCAAACAAATTTACCTGTAATAAAACCATAAATGAACATTGGTGCCATGCAATTGGGGGGAGGTTCTCTTCATCAGCTGTGGTAAAATAAAAGCTTTTTTTGTATCTGTTCAGGTTATCTTGAGAATATCAGGGAAACAGGGAGCAAAGGTGTGGAAACTAAAAGGAACAGACTTTGGTAAAGAGCCAGTGTCTTCATCCTGCTGTTTCGTGACTTTCTCTGGTCTCTGGTTTCTCTTTCTGTCTGTCTGTCAGTCTGTCTCTCATTTATCCAGGTTCTCCTGGAATCTAACCTAATGTTCGTCTTTTCTCTCACAGTTAAAAGCCAGAGGTAACTTTCTGCATACATGGCTATTTCTGTGTCCAACAGCGATAAAAGATTTCAACACTGTGCAAACACGTGTGCAGGTGCAGAGCACCACTCTTGTGTGTCTACTAGATCCTCTCTATCATTTCCTTGTGTTTTGGGAAAATTACACAACCATTTTTCTGATCATATTCATAGACCCTCTCACTAGAGATCCGACCAGACTGGTCTCTTTTCCAACTTGGCTATCTCGAATCCAGACTGTGGTTGTGTGTTTGTTTTGTTTTTTGTGTTGTGGGCTACAAATAATTGGCTACTGCTTCAGAAGCTGTAAAGTGATTTCTCTAAAGACATGCCAAAAACACAGACAATAGGATTTCATTTCCCAGTGGAAGCAATTTGTCTTGGATAATTAAAGCAGTTAACCTTCTGTCTGCATTTGGCTCCACTTATACTTACTCACTAATGCAAACTGTCCAAGAAAAGTAGATGTCAAAGTGCTTAGCTGAATGTATGTATGAATACCTACTAAAAATGGTTCCCACATACCTGTCAGACAATAGGTTCCATGCATATCTGAATTTTGAGTCACCATACATTCTTAATGTCTTCTTTTCTCTTTGATGTAGCAGGGCTCAAAGGCACTTCAACCTTGACAAGGCTCCCATTCCCATCCAAGATAATGAAACACAGTTCCAGGAACCACAGGCCTTAAGTTTGGCATATACTGTATCTCTCTGGCCTGAAGGAGATCTTATTATCAGATGAGATTTCACACATCTTCAGCTATGCATAATGCTACATGTGGTAAAGCTTTAAAGACAGCTCTTGGCACAATATTTGTTCCAGAGTTGTTTTTAATTTGCAAGGGCAACCCTGAAACAAAGCAGAGACATGACTACAATGTAACCTCAACCTTTTCCCTATTGTCACACATTGTCCTACAGTAAGTTGAACAATGATTCATCATAATAGAAAGATTGAATCCTTGTGGTGTTTGTGAAATTCAAAATAAACAACATTTTAGCTGACAGCGAAATATAGCAGTAATTACATTTGGAAAAAAAGGATAGATAGCAAATAGAAACTGAAACAATGTAGCTCTTTGTACACCAAGGATTATCTATGGGGTTTTTTTTGTTTGTTTAGTAATTTGTTTTCTAACACTTTTCCAGAAAAAAACTACCTACTTTTATACGAATGTTTCTGGGCTATTTGTTTTGCTTGCATTTAGAAAAGCATTAAAATGTATTTATTAAAAAGGCAATATGGCAACATTAGTGAGCCCATTCCTCTAGCAATGCAAAAGCAATTGCCTTGAAGTAATTCATTATTTTGGGTTAATAAAACTAAGTGTATATATATTACAGAGGAAAAACAAGGGTTTTTCATGTGCTGTGTGTTCCGCATTGTTTGCCGCAGTATTTTGCTCCTGAACTCCCCACTCTTCATTAGCTACAATGCTAATGTTCCTAACAGTAGATGCTCTGTTTCAGAGATTTGTAATAAACCTGGTATCTGGATCTGCATGTTAATATTTCGCAAAGCGAATATCTTTTTTGTCTAGTGTTAATATAAGGCCAATTTGTTATTGTACAGTTTTGGAAATTCAGAAACACAAGTAATACATTTTTCGTCCATCTTTCAGTTCAAGCAGTGGTCAGCAGTGAATGGCTGTGCCCTCAAAGGTCAGCACAGCTCGGGTCAAAGTTCAACAAATTTGAAATTTGTGGACATTACTGCACATATGCCTTAACGCTTTGTTTCTTAGACAACTGCTCTCACTCTTTAATTTTACTTTCAAAAGGTCCTCACAGACAATGAATTTCAGTGTTGTGATGCTGTTTAATGTCCTTATAATGAACTCTCGGCTGCTGTCTTGGACCCCAGCAGAACTCCAGGCATGAGGTTCTTTTGGCAAACCGCAGCGAGAGCACCGTGGCTGTTAGTGAAAGGTCTTCTCCCAATCTCTTCCCCTTTCTTCCTCCTTACAACCAGGCCCATCCCCAGTCAACCCACCCTCTCCCTGCACTGGACCAGCAGACGTGGGAGGCCAGTCCTCCAGGCCTTGAAGGCAGGATGAACACAATGATTAACATGTTTTCCAGACCCCTAGTTTTTATGACCTTGACATTTAACAATCTTCTCATGACAAGTGGTTAATCTTTTGGCATGGTCGTGGTAATAACTCCCCCTTCCTGGTGAGAATCTAAGATCCCACAGCGGAGCAGTGAGAGGAGGAGGGCCAGAGACAAGAATGCCTGTCTGGCCATGGAGAGAGATGTAGACAGAGGGATGGAGAGGAAGGAATCAGAGACATCAAGGGATGGGGAGAGGCAACAAGTAATGGAGGGTGGGGTACAGATGGGCAATGAGATGTCTTGGGAATTTAGCAAATAAAGGAGCATGTGATGGAAAGAAGCAGAACAAGGAAGAACAAGGATATAGGGGAGCAGAAATGGAGACAAAAAGGAGTTCAAGGACAGGGAAGGAGGGAGGAATTAAGGCTACAGGGAGTTACAAAGAGTTGAGTAGTAAGAGACACATGGAGTTTCACTGCGGTCTTTTCCCTCACAATAGCTTTAACAGAAAAGAACATTTCTCCTGTCTCCTGTCTGCTCCAGGAGACAGAAAACCAACTGTTTCAGTTGTAGCTCATGTTGCTTATTTACTCTCAGGGCATCCACCAGAGCAGAACTTGAAAAGCATCTATGTTGTCCAAGCAGAGGTTCACTCATGTTGATATTAATCCTCCTGGAGAGGAGTATATTAGCATGTATGTAATTGAAATCGCTATCACCAATTAGGTGAAATAAATCTCAGTCGTGTTTCTGATAAAAATCACTGACTAATGTTAGAATGAGTCATTCAGTTCATCATCTCGAGTTTGATTTGACTCATCTTACAATCTGATTTCTGTGCTTTGAATGCGTCTTTCACAGCTTGCACCCTCCACGAAATTGAGCATATGGATTTGCATGTGACACTTTGACTGTATGCTGTTGTAAACAAAACAGCGGAGGAGCGATGAATCAGTCACCCAGGTAAATTTGCTACAGAACATAAAGTGAAACGTGGGTGTAAATTGACAGATCTGCTTACCATTTGTGCTGCGCTTTTGTCTGATACCATAAGCATGGGTGTGGGCCCATAGACGCAAACTGGGTATATGTTGAGTCAGACATTAGGATATGCATGTAAGGTATTCTTTTAATGTTCTTATTTGTATTCTGTAATGAAAGTATATATACACATTAAACATAAATATTCTCCACATCTGAAGGGTAGCTGGGGAGGAGAGCTAATCAATGAGAAAAAGGTTCTGGTCAAGTACTTTCTTGAGGCATATTATGATAATAAGCTAAATTTAGCATAAAAGTGTTGACAGTATTTGAGAGGTTGTTGCAGTACAGTGAAAGTGCACTGGCTGCAAGCTAGCGTTTAGCTGTGCCTTCCACTTTAAATTGGTGTAACATGGATTTGATTTGTTAAACTTAATTCAATTGTATTTTGGCTCTGTTGTTTGGGATGAAAACATCAACCAGCCAGCCTTTGAAGCATGTAGAGATGAAGTATCTCACTCCATGGTACTGAAGCAAAATAGGTGAAGACCGCACTCGCATGATGACATCCCGCTGCCATGTGGCCTTAAAGAGCCATCATACATAACTGACAGCCTCTTTACAGTAACCTCAAATCCTAATGTTGTTGTTTGATTTGGTTTCCAGCCATGCTAGCGGCATGGCGCAATGAATAGCACTACTGGTCTGTAAGTCGGTTGAGACTAGAATATCTCAACAACTATTGGTTGGATTGTCATAAACTTTTGATAAGACTTTTTTATACAACCTGAAAAACGAAATGTAAAGGATTCACTTTTCACATCTTATGTCACTCTCAGAAAGCAGCTCTTAATCAACATTTTAGATTTAGAATAAAGCATGAGCCTTATTTAAAACCACTTTGAGTATTCAGCTGTGTTCTCTATTTAATCATGCAGACTAGCACAATCCACTTTGTTGTAGTGTTATAGATGGCCTTGTCAGGACTCTACCCTCTGAAGAGTGTAAAAATGCGATGTTGTTGTCACTCCCAGCGTTTGTTTGATTACCGTCTCACCCCTCTCACTAAAGACTTGACCCGGCCATTTTCTATTCTGTGTGGTCTCCACATCGTTTTGTCATCTGTCTCTCTCTTTGCTTCTGTCTCTCTCTGCCTTTCTATCTCCCTCAGTCCATATCTTCCTCCCCTCCCCCTCTCTTTCCCCCTTTAGCTGATGTCAACCACCTGTCTGCGTGGGACCTCCCAGGCCCATCCTCTGTCTGTTAGCAGCATGCCATGTTCAGAGTGTGAGCAGAGCTATGGTGAAAGAGATAGAGTGGCTACATTCCAGTGTTTCTGCATGTGTGTTTGTGTGTGTATATGTGACCTGCAGAAGGGGTTTAGATTAATTAATTTTTACCGTGGAACTTGATGCTCAGGCTTAACAGAGAATCCAGCAGACAGAAATGGCTTCCTACAGCGTCATCCTCCTCAAAACTCCTAATGACACCATCAATCCTCAAGTTTTAACTAAAACAATGATGACAGATTAAAACAGATTGTTTGAAGGCAGAGGTGGAGAATACTGCTTGTAAAGTCCCTCACACCTCGGTAGTTTTTGGGATCCTGTCTGGCTAAAACAACAATAAGAAGAAGGACGGCTTTTTCATTTCGGCTCATTGTGTAGGAGACCAATCTGTTACGACTAGCCAGTGGCTCATCCTCCTGCATACTGTCACTGTGCATTCCTAAATTGGCATAATCAAAATAAGTGCATAATAAGTGGCTTCACTTGTATCCTTGGGGCTAAGGCGTGTGTGTGTGTTTGATGAGTATCCAACACAAACACACTTATACATACACACATACACACATGCGCATTGCTCATACACATGTACAAACCACATTCCTCTGATGTTGGTGTGGTTTATTATGTATCTATTTCTTCTGTACTTTCTTTGTTGGAGTAAACTTGATCTATCTAAATACATGGGAATTTGTAAGAACATATTATTGCACTGCTAAAAAACATATTTATAGCAAAGCGTCTGATAGCAAATGCTAATTTTATCTTATTTTGAGGCTTTGGAGTGAATGTGAATATTTGAAAACATCAAGTATTCTTGTTCTGTTGATGGCAACAAGGGAGAGTTTCATGTCCAGACAAGCTATAGTCAACCTCCCAATCGGGATAAAGGGGAAGGAAAGTGAGAGTGAGACAGTGTCATCACATCAATCCAAATGTACACACACACACACACACACACACACACAAAAAGCAGTTGCGGTGAAACAATTCAGAACACCAGACGCGCACTTAGTCAACAGATAAAGACCACAACACTGTTATTCTAGCAGTAAGAACAGCCCCGGTAATTTGGTAATTTATCCGCTACTGTGTGTTTGGGCTTTGTGCACATGCATGCAGCCCAACTCAGCCCCACTTTTACCAGCTGCAACGTTAAAGTATTACGTATATTAGTTTATCAGTGATTATAATTCAATAATACAATATATATTATTCTGAAATGGGCCATTCTGAATAATGAGTACTTTTAGCATATGTTGATGCTAATACTTTTGTACTTTTACTGTGGTTTTACTACTTTTAATTAAGTAAAAGATCTGAGTACTTCTTTCACCACTGCATGCATGAGAGGAGAGTGAGCCATAGCTGAGAGTCATAGAGGCATTTAATGCGGACTGAGCAGGCATGTCTGCACATTAAGTTGTAATTTTTTGAAGCATATACAGTGCAAACACGTCCATGTGCGCAGACACAGAAAGAGAAACACGCAGACACAGGCAAACATAACCCTTTGATGGAGCACCTGTTGAAATCAGATCTTCAACAGTCAAACACAAAGACTGACTGGATTCAGTTTTCAATGTATGGAAAAGTCCAAACACAGGAGTGTATTATTCTTGATATTGTACAGTGCAAAGGAGTTGAAAACCAGGTCCATATGGGAAAAAGGTGCTGGGACAAAAGAATCCTGCTCATGCCTGACAGCAATTCTGTCCAAATCCAGTAAGTAACAAATGTCAAACAATGTTAGTTGTGATTTCTATTGACAAAATTTTCTCCCAAACAACGTGAGAAGTTGTTTGTAAAGGAAACGTCAACAAGAATTACTGCAGAAAGTAACTCTGGAGGTGACGTTGCGTTTCTGTGTTTTCCACTCTGCTCTGTGCTCTCTGCTCCTGTGCCACATGGTTCGGGATCCTGACCTGCGGTGACCTCCAGATCCCCGTTTTCCTCCATAAACACAGACGTCACCCTGAGCCCAAACTCTGACCTCTTAGCTCTCACACTGATTTCAGACAGAACACTTCAGCTGGTTCACTTTACACCAGATGTTCTTACCCGATTCTGTGCATTGGCCTGTGCCAGACTGCATCTAGTGACCCAAAAAATAACCAAAGCAAGGCCTGGGTTTACGTTTTGACCCATGAATTATCATCTCCTCATTTTTCCCAAACAGGAATGCTTTGTTCTAGATGTTCAAACATCCCCTATTTCTCACAGAGACAGAGATATTCTTTCTTTTTCTCAATAATATGTTTTGTTCTTGTAAGGTAACAGTTATGTCATCTACTGAAACTGAAATGGATGCTTTATAAAATATACGTATTTTGTACTAGCTGTTTTAGCAAAACATGCGTCAGCTTTATTTTAAAATGCATAAATTTCAAGTGCTAAATAACAGAAGATAATAGCAAATAAAAATTATCACACTGTAATATTTTGACTGATATGTCACTTTAAGTTCTGACGGACATGTGACTATAGCAAACACAGGGCCTTGACATTATTACTGCTAGCAGGATGCAAAGACACAAAATTACTCTACAAATCTCCAAAAGACCAACCAATGCAATAGTTTTACATGGTAAGTTTGTGTTTAAGAAGCACATTTTCTTGGCCCTGGGTTTAAAAACAAATGGGATATTATTTTACTAAGATATAAGACATCTAGTAAGATGGAGCGATCAGACATCATGTTTCTGTGTGAAATAACCCTAATTAGTTTTTTTGTTGCCAGCTGGCACTGTTCCATATTTTCAAGTAACACTAGTAGTACTCGTGTCAAACTAAGCCTGGTGGTATGGTATCTTTACCAAAGTACCAAGGACTGTTTTTTTATTTTTTAGTGTAGTACTGTAGGATGCTTCCTCCAGGACAACAGTATGTAATTTAACATGTCTATAAAATCTTGTAAGTCTAATCATTACTGGTCACTGTTCTCAATTAGCACTCATATTAGGCTGCGAGTACTGGTGCTTTATATTGCTTTAATTTTTAAGTTAACCTGTAACTGATGGTTAAAAAATTATTTTCACCTTTTCCGTTTAGTTATTTTTGGAAAGTGACCTTTTTATAGGTGTAAATCTGCTCTCTCAGGTGAAAATCACAAAACTTTAGAATATAAAATAATCTTAAGAGTGTAAAACAATGTATAAATTATATAGGAAATAACGAGCATGATGAAAAAATTTCCATAACACAAATCATCATCCCTTATTTTCTTATATAGGGACATGTTGTGCTTTATCACGCAAAATCCAGCACAGTACATTAGGGTTTCACAACAGGGTTACAAGAACAAGAATGTTTGTGATATACCTCAGAGGGTTATGTTTATGCGAAAAAGGGAAAACATTGCAGGGCCATTAAAATAATGTTTACAACTAACCTCATATCTGTGTTTGTAGTCTGACTTTAATGGTTGGTGTGGTTGGTTTTAGGCCGTCAGGTTAAATACCCACGGTTAAACTGACAGTCCAGGTGTGTTGTCGCAGCCTCTCCCCTGCCCAGGTGTCCTATACAACAATCTGCAGTCTAGACAGCTCACACTTTTCCATCCTTTATGTGTTTAAGGGGTGGATCTTCTTCCTGTCATAATCTGAGTGGGTACAATTTCATAGATTTGCATGTCACGTCTCCACGCTGGAGAGCAGCAAACAAAACAGCAGAGTGCACCCATACACCTATGAAAATGCATAGCCTAAATAAATGGCTGCATTTATATGGCACTTTTATCCAAAGCGCTTTACAATTATTATTGCATGTCATGATATATGAGATGCAACTTTTGAATCAAGTGCAGAAAAACTCATAAGACCACAGAATGAGTAAGGAACAAATCTATCAACCACTGTCTAGTTTACCAGTTCACTGACAAGCATCTAGCCAGGCTGTTTTAGCTAATAAGATGCATGGACAAGAATATAAATGTAGATGTGCTCTAAATATGATATCTCTTTTTAAAATGTATGCTGTCTCTGGCTTGCCATATTAATGAATGAATGGAGCATTCAATGAACCTTCCTGTCCAGTGAAAACTCCAAATGTGGTGATTTTGAATGTTTGTGACAAACTGAAAGATCTAAGTGTTCCTGTAAGGGTTGAGAAAATCCTCCTACTTCTTATGATAAAACTATCTAAACCCTTTTGGATTAGCAGGAAAGTGCATTGTCACAAAGCTGAAAACAGCTGAATTAGCTCAACCTTAAACATCTACAGCAGTAAAATGCAACATACACATTAATGATATAACAATAATAATAATAATAATATATAATATAATTAGCAGTAATATTACTCCAAAAACATCATATATAAAACACTGACAGGGACCATTTTACTGGAGTATTTTCACAGTGTGGTATTAGTACTTTTACTCAAGGATCTGAACACTTCTTCCACCACTGGTTGTTTTCACCCACTGTTAGACACAACAAGCTTAAGCTTTACCTTAAAACTGTCACAGAAACATTGCTGGATATACAAAACAATGTACATTGGACATTCAAAACTGCAAAGGATACACATATTATTAAAAAAGAGTAACAAATAGTGGCATGTAAATTCTACTAATCTACTACAGTAGGTTATGACAAGCATTCCATATTTTTTGTTTGGGTGAATAACTCACCCTTAAGATAAAAAACAATCCATTGTTTTCTCACTGTTCTCTACCAGTGGCTAATGGGTAAAGTTATCTCAGTATTATGTAAATGAATGCATTCCTAACAATTAAGTTAATTCAGTATTTGTTCCATAGCAACTACACAATATTTTGTGTACCTAATTGTAAAGTGTTCTCTCTCTCTCTCTCTCTCTCTCTCTCTCTCTCTCTCTCTCTCACACACACACACACACACACACACACACACACACACACACACACACACACACACACACACAGGTGCTAACATAGGGAAAGCTGTAATTCAGCTTCAAAGGGAAACCTGAGAGGGTCATGAATAATCACAGACATCTTTGTCTGCGGGGGAAAACAGCACTGTCCATCTGCCCTCCATACACATACATACAGACATAGTTTATATGGCTTAAGCTGTTTTTAGCAGTGCCATTGGGTGAACTTCTGGGTTTGAAGAATATATAGAGTATGGACATTTCCATTTAAAACTCCAAACAAAGTTACAAATACCATCTTTTCTTGCTGCAGAATGATCCAGAAGCCCCCCCACCCCCATAATATATATATCATTCTGGATCATTCTGCATGATTGACGGACAGGTGAGCCAGCAGGGGAGCCAAAATATATTGTAAATATTGTAAACTCAAATGTAGATTACAAGCCAACGGACAGGAGGTTGATTAAGTGTAAGCAGTGGTATTGAAAAAAGGACTTGTTCCGAATCAAAAATAAATCATTTTGACTAGCAGACATTTTTAAACTGTTTAAAGCTTACAAGCTGCCTACTTATCTACTCAGCAAAATTATGTTAGCAAGTGCACCTTCTCTTGGTGTTTGACATAGTTATGTTTGAGGATGTTTGCCAGCTTGTTCAAAAAGTCAAGGTGTGAGACAAGATATATGTGGTAGATCTGCTATATGTACTGGTAGATATACTGTATATTTGGTTTGGCTTACTATTCATGGCTGTGTTGTTGTCGGTGCTCTCTGCCTGTCAGTCAATGACAATGGCAATAACATGTTTTGATTGGCTATATGCTATATTCTCCTTCTAGGCAGATGGCTTAGTTGTATGTGCAAAGTCAGTGGGCCAGTACTGGCTATTTTTTCTCCCTTTTAGTTAATCATTTTTTCCCTCTAAAGAGGACACAGGATGTCACATTTATTAAGCTGATCTATACAGCAGAAGGCCACAAACATTGTATGCATTTTAATTTCAGCTGAACTGTAAGCGAATGTGCTTAACCACATGGACAAAGTACAGTATCTGTTGGGATGTCAAGGAAGATATATAGCTAGACTTCTACAGCTTTCTCTTTCTACTTCCTCTGAGGACCAACAGAGAGGTGATGAAAACACAGTCAGCTCCCCTCCAACACACACTGGCAGTGAAATTGAAGCTCGTAAACAATTTAGAACATTTATTTTTGTACAGAACGGAGCACCTTTCTCTTGAGAGAGATTTACTCGCTGGCCTAAGCTGACAGTTTTGATATGTTTTCTTATCCAACACAGATGTACACACACACACACAATGCTGCTGAAGCAGACAATGAACAGATATGTGTGTGACAAAAATATGAGCTGACCTGTCACTACTATTTGGTATTTGGGAATTTTTTAAACCCTAACCCAACAACACCTGAATTTTTTAAATCTTCTTCAGATTAAAATTAGATCCTAATAACACAACAGGTGTAACGTGGCTGACCAAATGACTGCACCTACTGTATAGGCCACCGTTGAAGCCTTTGGTGTGTGATGTTTGTTTGTGTGCGTAAATGTTCGTCCGCGGTGACATTCCTCCCCTGTCAAAGCCCGAAAGGAATTCCGTGGTAGGAGTGGCAGGCATGAGGTCTGTGTTTAGCACACACGCATCCATACACACACACATTTACACAGAAATATACATATCAGAGTATAAAACATTGATTGGCTGCACACCCATACAAGCACCAGGCCCCGCCCAGACATAAGGATAACCTCAGCAGCATACTGAGGAGCTTGGACATTGGAGCTCATCAGAACCTACAAGTCCTTTAAGGGTTGTATAACATGAGTGGAGAGAGAAACAGATAGAAAAACAGGGAGAGAGAGAAAGAAAGAAGGTAACCTGATGTCCCACAGTGAACTAGTTCCCAATGAATTTTGGAGAACCCCCATTTTTCTAATCCTCACCTCTATTCTCTCTTTCTCTCTACACCCTCTTCTCTTCCATTCCCTCTCTCCATCCGTATATACCTGGAAAGCTACTGTATCTGACTGAAAACGTTGAAAGGACAGAGCCAACACAAAGTTACATTTATCACCCAACTAAACTTTTCTTAGTACCTCCTGTGTGTGGTAGTCAGCTGGAATTTTCTCCACCCAACAGAGGACTAACTGGCTGCTGCTGAGCTCAGTCTCAATTCAGAGGCTCCACTTTCACTTAATGACAGGTATGAAGAAAACTTTAGAGCAAATCTTCTGAGACACTTCTCTTTTCTCTTCTGTTTCTCTATTTCTCTGTCCTATATGCACACACACCCCGCACATTAACACCACCAATTAAATTATTAAAACAACAAGGTAGGACTCACCACCCTGTTAATGCTCCTTCTCTTCTCTCCCCGGAGAGTGACAACCTCCAGATAAACTCTGCTATATTCCACCTCACTCTCTCCAGGCCAAGGGCAGAATTATCCCAAACTCCAAATCCCGCTCCTGCTTTTAAAGCTGTGAATCCAGGTCTCAGGCCATCCACTTCTGACTGTTTCCCTCCCACACTCTTTGGGAAATGGATTGTTCCAAAAGTTTAGTAAGAGGAGTCCCAAAGCTGCTCCCTCCCTTCTGTGTGGCTCACTGCAGGTCCTAGTGCCTACCCTTTCCACGTGCTCTGTGGAAGGAAAAAAACCCACGCACAGCTGCTCATAATTTACACCTAGCTGCTGTTATTCATTCTCTCCTTCCATTCACCGTTTGACTCTTTTGCGCAAATCAGTGGAAATAGACTTTCACCCGTGGATGATTCAACTTCTTTTCATTTGAGACTTGATGTCACCGAATAGTGAGGTCAGGCTTTGCCTTGTGCAGTGAAAGCTTCCCATGATTGTCACTGTTGTTCCACACCTGATTGCTAGCTTTGCATTGAATACCCTTGGATATGGACTTGGTGGTGCAATGTGCCTCGGCCATGTGCATGGTTAAACCACCAACATCCTTGGTGTAGAGGACGGTTATGAAGGCAAATTCAGTTAAACAACTCACTGATCATTTCACAAAATGTGGTACACTGCCATTTTCTAAAAGCTGAAATCGTAAATATGCACAGTGTTTTGTCATTCAAACACTGAAAATGTGTACAGTCCAATGAAATTCATGGACTTCCAATAATAGAACTCTGATGGTCTGTTGCAACCAGGAATTCATCCCTGCTCCTTGCAAATGAATGTGTGAAAATGGGGAATAGAGTCAAACCATGTAGCTATGATATCCCCTCGACCTGGGTAGAGATCTGCCACACCCTGCATTCAGCAGGGCCTCCGGGCTCCAGAACAGTCCCTCTCTGACATTTCTCTCCCTCTCTTGTTTATGCATCTTCATTTTCCTGTCTCTCCGTCTCACCCTCTTTCTGGTTCTATGCGTTTCTCTCTTTTACAGCTTCTCTCTGACCTGAACCGTATCATTATCAGAGCCCCTGGCGCTGAGCAGACAGACAGAGAGAGGGAAAAAAAGAAAGAGAAAACTTAGAGAAAGGAAGGATTGTGTGTCAGTGTCATCCCTTTTCTCCTCTTCCTGGGACAATGGAAATTCCTATACTTTCAGTTAAAACACTAATGCTGTTTCGGTGTTAATGAGAAAACTTTATTGGGTGCAAATGGGCCCTGAAAGAAATAACACAGGTGAAAACTTGAGAGGGGTCTCTCTCTGCTCAAGAATTTTGACCCCCACTGATGAGTTCAAACCCAAGTGGGCATTTCCCTAAAGCTGGCGTGGCTCTTTTTGAGGCACTGTGTGACATTTTCTGATGTGTGTGTGTGTGTGTGTGTGTATAAGCTTGTGTCACTGTCAAAACTGTCTTGGCCCATGTTATCGAGGCTGAGTCTGAAATGGGAAACCCCAGACAGTGAACTCTGACCTTGCACCCCACTCTGGGGTTGGTTAAGGGTGAGAAATGCTGAGGAGGGGTGAGCACTTTGGGCTGGGAGAGTGGAGAGGAGGTCAAGAATGCACCGATATCCTCGTATTTCAGGCGCTGGGACTGCTTCGGAGGACCTGTGTGCATGAGTTTGACCTTGTTTCAGGCCTAGACCTAAATGCAGGTGAATTTAAAAACTGCATTGTTGATCAGGTTTCTTAACCTTAGGCGATTTGTCAAAGTTTAGGCTTAGGGTGAAGGGCTGAAAGTTGCTGAACCTTTATATCGTATTCTAACTTTCTGGTCATTCAGTTTCACTGCCATATGTATATCAGTGAGATACAGCTGTTCAATAATGACAACGAATTTGTTGTGTGTTTGTGTTTATAAAAAAAAAAACATTTAACACACCCTTCCCATGGACATAAAAACAAGGCTGTTTGTGGTTTTCTCAGGGTTTCGTGCTGTAAAATGTGCTGTTAATCATTATTACAGTGCATGTGCATATGTATGTGTGTGTTATTATAACACAGTCACAATCCAGCCCTAATATGTGGTCTTCAATTTACAGCTCTATAAATTCCAGTAAATGCCTGCAAAGACTTGAAGTCTTGTTCTGACAGTACCACACAGTGCATAACTATCGAGATGCATTCTGTACAATATTACACCATCTTCATTATTGGTTCGAAACAATATGTGAGTTGATTCCTTTCTGATATGCAGCCTTAGGGCACCAGTGCAGTGCACCAGCATAAAATCCATATCCAAATCCAAATACCATCACTGTTTTCATCCAAGCACTTAACAACAGGCTAATCCTTAGCCATGCTCGACATGTATCACATTGATATCTGAAGGAAGCAGTTGGACAGGTTTCTCCCTGGCACAAAGATGCTGTTCAGAGACACACAGGCCTGCTGAAACAGACGCACACACTCATGTTGAAGCACACATCCCCATTCATCTCAATCATTCCAAGAACGATTACTTCTCTGAACTTGAGCGTCATGTGTCTGTGTTTATTAAGATCCTTAGTCATCCAGGTGAGAGGACACCAAGTCACACCAAGACTTACAGTAAAGGGTCAGTTCACCCAAACTTTAAAAATACATATTTTCTCACATACCTAGTGGTATCTAGTTATGCAGATACATTGAAAATTTACATAAAAAAAATTAAACAGCAATAATTCTTTCCAGTCTTTCCAGTTTCTCTGGATAAATCTTTGACCAATTGGTAAACCGTTTACACTATAACTATTTTCTAGTGAAAAAGTAGTTCCTGTATGAAACCTGTGGACTGTGTTTTTATGTCTTATTAAGAACTATAATGATACTGTTTCTGGAAGATAAGTTTCTGTTAAATGTTGTTTTTTTTGTAATATGAGTGAACCAACCATTGAATGTTGTGTGTCAGCCATTATTTAGCCCTGTGGGAATGAAGTGAAGCTGATGTTTTCTGGTAGAGACTTGTACATTTTATCTATCACTTCACAACTCAACTCATGGTCCTAAAAAGCTTCAAAAAAAAAACAACTAATGATCACTTTCTTTTCCTTTGCGCGTAAAATGAATAGTAGAAATTATTCAAAAGGAGAACTATTCATTGGTTTCCAGCATGGTCACATGAGCTGCCTTTAAATTTCTACACTTTGCACTAAATGACCAAATGCAAAGTGAATGTACAAGCACACATTATATAACTATTATGAAACTCCTTCATCACTTCAATACATCTGACCTTTGACATGACTCTCTTTTCAATACTTAATGAACATTATAAGATCATACACGAAGCACTCTGCATTACGTCCCTTTTCTTTTTTACATAAGCATTGGTCAGACTCTGCTCAATAATTGATGACACATCTCTCCTCTAACGTTTTCCATAGCATTCATTCTTTCTTTTCCCTAATGGCCAGTGAAAACCTATGGCAAAGAATCAAGTCATTGATTGAGGCTTCCTGGCCCAGTTATCCATATGTCACGAGGACAGTGGATGAATGGCTTAATTTCACCTGCACCTTTGTTGACTGTGTGTGTCTATGGTTGTGTGCGTGTATGCATGTCTTCTAGCGAGGTGACTGAATGGCTTTTTCTCTGCCCATTGTTGAGTTAGAGGGCTCATCCTCCTACACCCTCATCATGGCCTTGCGCTGACGCATCCCAGAAGCCTCTTCACTCATTGACTCTTCTGTCCCCTTCCTCCCACGGCCCCGCTAGGCAGAATCCTGCTATTGTCCCACCATGCGGTGTACACAGGCTAGCATACAGCCCGGCTCACACTGATACGCACTATGCACCACGCACGGTATGTACAGATGGATTCAGAGCGGCAAAGTGTACCTGAACCTATAGCAAAACACATACTGTACATCATTTGCTCACATAATATCAAGACATTTTTCACAAGCTGAATAGTTTTCCAGTTGTTCCCACAGTTTGCCCTCCAACCCAAATCTTCTCTCAGTGGAAACCGAGCACTTCATTAAACCCAAAGTCCCTGTGTGTGTTTATGCGTGCCTGTGTCTGTTACTGTGGTTCTGTGTGCTGAGTAAGTAAGTGTATTAACGTATTAACCTTTAGCCTCTCTCACCATTGTTTCTGTGACATGCCCGAGTGCTACTGAAACCCGTTCCCAGAGATTTTGGCAAAATGTTGAATCTACCAACATCTTGTATTAATTTCACATCTGGGTATACGCCAAAGTTAAGGGATGAGAGCAAGTCTTAAGATCACATGCTGTTGTGCATCCCACAGCTCTGATATGGACTCCCTGTTATGTCATATGACTATAACAATCACAAATGTTTAGGTTGAAAATGTGTGAATTTTAAACTCTGTCATATTGTCAATATTTGAATACATACATCTTCTCATCTTCATACCTCAAACCTTTTTTTTTCAAGATTTAAGATGTAGTCAATGGGCACGGAGAACCAATATGTGTTTTTAATGTTCTTTTTCCTTTGGATAAATAGATAAAACAAGAAAAAGGTCTGTTGGAGATTTCATATATGACTGTTGTAGTGTATGAAAGGTAAAATCAAAATCATTTGTCAGCATTATAGTCATTCTGTGACTATAGTTTCATGGTTACCAGTGTCCGAATAACCTAACTCCAGAGCAAAGTTGTTTGGCGGCTGGATGTTTCTCACACACAGAGGGCATTGTGTCCTGTAATGGAGCCCTGGCCTCAGGGTCTGTTGCTTCACAGCTCACAACTCATAGACATGTAGGCTTAGATCTCTGCCTGAAAACACATTGTTGTGGTTATCCTTCCAAAGTGCAAACAGTATATTACCCATACAGCCTGATAAAAAACAATCACAGACAGGAGCCAGTAAAGTTTTCATAAAGTCACATACTGTAAATCTGGGAGCAAACCCAGAATGCATGATTGTGAATACAGTACATCTCCCATGTGGAATAAATCCACCCACATATCAAAATCTATTTTGTGGTCAACTTTCCAGCATATATTCATGCCCAAAATAGTGCAAGGACATTAAACCTAATAATTCTTGACAAAATCCAATTTCCATCAATTCCTCCCACAAACTCCACTGATCTCTTTTCCCCCCATAAATAATTTCCCCTCTTTCACACAAATTCCATATATATGAGCCTCAAAATCCACCACTTTCCTCCAAAATGTGAAATTCCGTGACTCACATCCTACCTCAGCACACATCAGAACATATCCTCTGATGTCTACACGTCACACTATACTGATAATTATTTCCTCTCAATTTGTCAAAGAATTTTTCCCATTCACTTTTACTCCATGTTTGTGGTCATTAACGCCACGTGACTTATGACTGCAAGCACAAGCTGGTACCTGTTCCTTTTTGCTGTTGCCAACAAACACTCGGTACTGTACAAAACATGTGACAACCATCGAAACTATTTTTAAAATTACACACTGTATATATGCAGATATTCATGTCACAACGTATCTCCTCATATTTTCCACATCGATCAGTGCAGGACAGATAGTGACTGGCTAGTCAACATAGTGGATCACTTAGCAGCTAAATGCAGCAGATAATTCCCTCAGGAGTTGGTGGAGACCAAAAACAGAGCTAAAAGGAGAGTAAATATTGGACATATATTTGACAGGTGGACACAGACTAGACTTCAAATGAATGTTAATGTTGCTCCAATCCACTTGATGTCTAAATAGGTAACTGTTTGCTAACATGGTTGCCATATCATCTTTATTAGTTACTAATTTTGGTGATGACACTGTTCAAGATTGTGTACAGTTAGACACGCAAAATAAACCTTGCAATGTCCTCAAAAATGTATAGTGAACTTTCCTAACTTCCAGTCTTGCCTCATCTCATAACAGTATTGGTTACAATATGGTGAACTGATGGACATTTTTTTCAGTTAGTCTACTACTGGGTCCATACAGTCTCAATTTACAGTCATCAGTTATTTAAAAAAAAACAACAACTACTAACTAACTGCAGTGCTGAATAACACTGCTATCTTCTAATCTTCACGTGTGGCGTCAGCCTATAGTTTCCACTATAGTTTGCTTCGCTCAGTTTTAACAAGACCATAATAGCAGCCACATCAAAATCATATATGGACACCATTTGGAATGTTTTTGTATGGTTTGTGTTGTCATTAGTTGCACTAAAGATACGTTTCGCTAAATAGCCAGCGTTAGATGTTACTTACCAGTCTAAAAGAAACGTTGCAAGGTCGGCAACAAACAGCATCTCTTTACTCGCAAACAGTTGTCTCCAGCGGTGGAAAGCCACGCCAATATTTACTCTTCTTTTGCTTCTTTTCATATTGCTTCTTTTCTTTGCCACAGAACATGGTTTCTTGCTGGGAGTGGGTGGTTGGGATGGTGATAAAGGTTGCTTACCAAGAGCTTCAGTCATGGAGCCGGGGCTAGCTGGTTAGTATGCTCATTTCAGTAGATATCTCTGCAACATAATACATAGACATCTTAGACATAACATCAGAACTATTACTTCTTCACATTCTGTTGATAATGTTAGTTAATTTTTTGAATGTTTTAAACTAAAATTCTGGCCATATGTTACATATGCGCCTTTAAACTTTTCAACTCACCACTGTTTTACACTAGTGATACCACTTCTTTTGTGCACCAGGTGCTAAATATCGCATGAGTATTGTAAATATCCTGCCGTGTCTGAATAAAGCTGTAAGGCAGATTTATTTCAAAGTCAAAGTCAAATGTCTGAATGAAAAAAGCTGTCACTTCAACAGCTTGATGAATACAGCAGTGTTACTTATTCCTTAAGTCCTTATGTCTGAAAAGGGCTTTTTTTTCATTGCCCATGAAGTACTTTGCTTTGTTCTCAAGGTTTATCTCCCTTTTGTTGCCTCTCACTTTCTAAGTATTTTGTATTTCAGTATCTGATTACACATAGGCGTTGTCTCTTACATACTAATCTGTTTCTGTTGCCAGATGACTGTGTAGGTGTAAAATTGTGATTAACTGAGGGTTGTAAATGCTTCCTGGTAACCAAGGTGGCAACAGTTAAGTCAAAGGAGTGTGCATACGGTTGGCATAGAAGTGTCATGAAAACTGATGTTAACAAGAAATAAACTGCTTGAATGTTTATGACTGTTGTCATTAATTGACATTTGGTTAATCTGTAATGATAACTTTAATTTATCGATGGGGACATAGCCTGTCATTAACATGCCATGGCATGCCTTAAATATTAGTTAGTACACTGTGAAATCCAATAATAAGTGTCCTGAATAATTTCCTTGACCTCAAGTTGTAAAGTTTCCTAAACATAAAATTATACTGTCAAATATAAATAATAACAATGGAAAAAATTCCAGCATTTGGTAACAGTACTACACTTGACAGCTTAATTTAAAACTTTAATTTATAATTTATTATTTTTTTATATTTATGAGACTTGTTGGAAGCAACAAAAAGTTGGCTACTAAACATTGCTGGCAATAGGACATGTTGGCCAAGTTTGTAAAAGGTTTAGCACATAGGATCATACATCAGTGTTTTCAAAAAGCAAATAAGGTGTTTGTAGGGAAGACAGAAACAAAGTTGGAGGACAGAGGCAGGGGAGGAGAGAGGAGACAGGAGGGGAGGCAGAGTACGTTGTGAGAGGTGAGTTAAAATAGACACCTGGGAGAGAAACAAAGCAGCAGCTGGCTTGGCTTTACTCCTTGGAAACCCAACAGAGAGTCTTTTAAAGGGTTAAACCTGGTCCTTATGTACACTCGCATATACACACACACACACACATACAAACAGCTAGGCATACACACATTCACAAGTCCAAACACAACAAGTATAGTGAGAACTCGTGTTTACTTATATCAGAATAAAATAGGTTTAATGTTTCTGTCTCCAGCATGTTGACACTGAGATACTCCATTACCAGTGTGAAGTGTTTGAGTTAGACATACATTACTGAGCTTGTCTTCGCAGACTGTCTTTATAGTAGGGGTCTACAGCATCTGACAAGGCAACCAGATACACGATTATTGCTATAATAATTGCCCATCATGATGGGATTCTAATCCAATATGTTACTGTGCACCAGTGATCTCAGGTTAAATAAAGAAAGGCCTCCCTTACAGGGAGTAAACCACAATTGGGAAATCTGTTTATGCCCAACAGATATAGTATAGTATAGAAGTTATTTTATGACAACCTTATGACACCTTGGAGATCCCAGGGTGTTTCCACCTCTGACTAATCGGAATAGTTCTCCAACCAGGTAAAGAGTGAAAGCCGCGTGAGAACCCTGAGGGTGATTACTGTACATAGTTTGAATGCATAGGAGAGAAAATAAGAATGTGTGCTTGTTAGACACACTCTTGAGGAAAAGCTCCATTACCACCCCCGCAGACCTCTAGGCATGACCCCCCACACCTCGAACCAACAACAGTCAAAACACTCCCAGTCTGTGTTGTGACATTCCCTGTCTAATCTCAATGGAATCACATCCAAGGTGCTCTAACTTTAAAGGAGCACTAAACAATCAATTGCTTTTACTCATGTTTATAGTCAAGTCAAAATTATTTACATAGCACATTTCATACAATACACAACACACAACAAATATAAACAAAATACAATAAGACATGAATACATATTTAAATACATATTAAAACCACCAACATAAACATACCCACCCACATATACTCAAAAAGAGTAAGTGAGAGAGAGAGAGAGAGAGAGAGAGAGCGAGAGAGAGCGAGCGAGAGAGAGAGACAGACAGACAGACAGACAGATGGAAGCACTAGGTAGTCATAGGCCTGAGAGAACAGGTAGGTCTTCAGTTTGCTTTTAAAAGAAGACACAATTGTGGTACATCTTAGGCAGTTTATTCCAGAGAGTGGCCCTGCACTTTCACCAGATTTACTACTGATCATGGGTACAGTTAGGAGACCAGTGTCTGATGATCTGAGAGTTCTGGAGGGTTTGTAAGCAGTAAGCAGAACAGAGATTACTATTTAGGAGGTAGATCATTAAGTGAGCAATATTTTTAAATAAATGCTGTATTTCATCGGAAGCCAGTGAAGTGATCTAAGTATAGGACTAATATCTTCAGTTTTTCTTGTTCCAGTGAGTACCCTAGCTACAGCATTTTGAATGAGCTGAAGCCGTCCCACAGTCTTTTTGGGAAATCCAGCAAGAAGGGCATTACAGTAGTGTAGCCTGGAGGAGATAAATGAATGAACCAGTTTTTCAGCGTCTGACTGAGACAAGATGTTATTGTCTTGTAATGTGGCTTGTGGAGTTTAGTTCTGAATCCAAGATGACACCTAGATTTCTAACCTGCTCACTGGGTTTCAGAGACAGCGAGATCAGTCTGGAGTGGATCTCCTGTCTCTGACCTCTAGCACCTACCACAAGGATCTCATGCTTGTCTTTGTTTAACTGCATTTGGTCATCCAGTGTCTAATGTCACTGATACAGTTGACAAGATCATTTATGGGGTTGAGGTCACCGTGTGAAAGTGAAATATATAATTGTGTATCATAAGCATATGAATGGTAAGCTACATTGTGTTACTGTATGATGGAGCCAAGTGGCAGCATAACAGATTAAACAGTAATGGGCCCAGAACTGAGCCACACATTTTGAAGTTGTCAAGAGACATGGAGAATGTCCTGCCTGTTAGATAGGAAGAGAGCCAGTTAATGACATGGCCGGATACGCCAACTGAATCTTCTAGTCTATTGAGTAAAATGTTGTGGTCAACAGTGTCAGAGGCTGCAGTCAGGTCTAATAATACTAAGATGGAAGGTTTATTTACAGCACTGTTGATCTTTAGGTCACTGATTACTTTTATGAGCGCTGTTTCAGTGCTGTGGTTAGTCCACATTGTGATTCCATCATACAGATTGTGAAATGATATGAACTATGTTGTGAAGTGGTAACTAGCAGCTGTTTGTAGACAACCTTTTCAAGTATTTTACTAAGAAAAGGGATATTGGAGATTGGTCTGTAATTGTTTATCACAGATGGGTCATAGTTGTTCTTTTTCAGTAATAGTGTGGTAACACAATGCTTGAGGGAAGAGGGGAATACTCCTGATTGTAATGAACTGTTTACAATATTTAATATGTCATGTGACAGACAGTGGAATACACATTTGAAAATTTTTGTGGGAACTACGTCAAGGGAGCAGGTGGAGGAGTTTAGCTGCTGTATCACCTCTTCTAAAACATTAGAGGTAATAGCGGAAAAATTATGCATTGTTACCACAGTGGTATAATGATGTAGGGGCAGAAGCAGGCCAGATCCATTAGTATATGAAATTGTTAGGTGTATCAGAGTATCTTTTTCCTGGAAGAAGGTGGCAAATTCATCACATTTGATGGACGAGAGGAGCTTGGCAGGCATTGATCTTGTTGGGTTTAGCAGTTTATCAATAGTGGAGAGCAGAGATTGAGCATTGTTTTGGTTATCATTTATTATTAAACACATCAATGAGCCACACTGTTGCAAAGGCTGACAGGGGCAACATTACGATGAATATGGGCGATGTAGTTTATTTTGAGTTAATTCTACATATGTACAACATCTTGTTGCCTTAAATTCTCTGTAGAACACCAAATCTGTGGATCTGTAAAAATAGTACCCAACATATACACAATTTTCTTCTGTTTGACCTTTTGAAAAAATGAAACTATATAAATGTGGGACCTGTTTTTAAAGAATTACATCTTTAGTAGTAGCAAAATGGCTTGGGCCTGAGAATCACAGGCAGGGAAGTGCAGTTAGGAAGTATTGAGAGACGGACTAACACACTTTTGGGCTTTCCGTGAAATTTAAAAATGGAATGGAATATCGCCAGCCTTATCTTTTAATAAAACAATGCTGGGGTCAAGTGATGAGTCTGGGAAGGAATGGCATTGCACAAGAGGTAGATTTGAGGATCCAGAATGGCTTTCGTCACTCACACAAACATCGAAAATGAACAGTGTGTTTGATCTGAAGGTTTTATGAGCTTTTAGGCTCGTTCCTTTGTCCTGAGCTATCCTTTGGTATGCTTAGACAAAAAGACATCAGTGTCAGACTGAGTCTGCAAAGGGGATTAGATAGAAAATATCAGTATAACACACAACATGTAATGGAAATGAGCTCACCATCTTGCTCTGGAGCCACCAAGAGACTAGGATGAATTGCGAGTAGGGACAAATAATTCACATACACACCAGCACACAGTTATACACAATTAAAAGGGACACACACCAGATCTACCATGCCCAAGCTTCAAGACCATTTTTGTCATTTGTTTAGATCTAACCAAAGCACAGAGTTTACTGGAAAGGCCCTGGACAGTGAATTACTGATATAAACAGTGGCAAAAGTAATATTAAGAATTCCTCCGAACTCTTTGCTAAGATGCACTTGTTGCTGCTGCTTTAGAAATATGTACTTCAGATAGCTCTTGAATGTTTCCAAACAAATAGAAGATCAGACTCTTCTTATATTGCACAACTCTTCTCCTTAAAAAATAGTTGTCTTACTCTACCAGTGTTATCGCAGATTCATGCAACGATTATAATTTAGGATATCTGTCCTTTGTCAGTATTACAAACACTTGTTTCTTTCTCTAACAATGTTACTGTCAGCATTATCTTCAGTTTGTGTTATCTCAGTATTAAATGGAATCAGGATCGGCTTACACACGAAATGTTTCTGCAAGGACCACAACAGTGGTTTTGCATGTTTAAGCCAAATAACTACTGCGTAAGTGTAAGCACACACACTTCAAGTTAGTTCCAGTCATTTCCCAAAGCAGGCAGCCATATTTTACCTTTACTTTAGACACCTTAAAATTGAATTATGATTTTGCTCGTAAAACAATATTTTATTCTCTGACTAAATTCCATGGAGGAGATATACATTCCTTCTGTGTAGTTCCATGTTGGATCGGTTAGCAAGACCGTAGCTGTCTCACCTACGGGTAGTTCTGATTGGACAGACTCTGCTCCATGAAGCAAGCATGACCAAAACATTCTAGCTAGGAGGGATGTACAACTTTGTCAACTTAGCTGTGTACTTGTAAGAGAGCGCTGATATGAGGATGGCTTGTCACACATGTAGGTTCATCCACTGTATCACTGCCTTCCTCTAACTCCTCGAACAGCCCTTCCAAAATCTCCTATTCATGGCAACAAGAACACATAGTTTGGCATGTGTACAACTAAACCACCAGCTGCTGTCTGTCACTACTTTGCAGAGTTGCTTCTTTGCTAACTAATTTTTGTTTACTAACTACTATGCAGGTTTTCCAGCCCTAATCATCCAATGATGATTGTGCACATATGAGTTCGACAAAAATTGTGCGTTTACGTGCTGTTGGGTAGCTAAAACTTTCTTCAACTCTGAAGTCAGCAAAGTAATTTTCATAGACCATTCAGTACAACTAACTGTCAACTGTATGACAAGTTTTTACAACATTCATGTTATTATTATATAACATTATTATAATTATATAATTATTTGTATTCCCTGTTGAGTTTCCAAGCATGGCAGCTGAATGGCGAAGCTCTGTTGTCAGACCTTCATTCCAGGACATGAATGCACCAACAGGAAAGATTCACAGATCAGTCTGCGATTTAAACATTATTAAAACTCTAAAATTAAGTATCTTCGACCAAAAACAATGTGGATGTATGTTTCACACTATGTTGAGCAAGTTTCAAGTCTCTGTGATTTTTATAACATAGCCTACTAAAATGAACTGAAAACAATGGACCCCTGGAAGGTAATAAAAACGCATTCAAAAATTATAGCACCACTGTGCTGTCAGTAATGTAAGTGGTAAGCACATAGGATTTACTGGGCTGCTTGTGCAAAACCACTGGTATGGTCCTTTAAAAGCTTGTCGATTCCTCTGTGTGGCGGTTTGCAGTAGATATCTGACAGAAAGCAGGGCTGGTACTGGTCTACAGGGCTTAGTTACAGCCATAAACAACAACCCAGAACACAGGACACATCTACTGCCACACAGTAGCTACTATCTGCTTGTCATGGTACGGCTGTACCATTCCTTGAGTTCCTGTCTGTTTGTCCCTTGTTAGTCTCCTTGTGTGTGTGTGTGTGTGTGTGTGTGTGTGTGTATGCTGTGGGGCGCGGCCTCCGAGGTACTGCCAATCAGCAACTGACACGCCTGCGAACCATCTACTGCTGCTCACCTGTTCCCCATCCATATTCACACCTGACAGTACATCTACCCGGCTCAGTCTTCGCCTGATCGTCAGTTTACCTCAGTGGTATAACTCTTTGGCTCTTGTGTACCCCACTAAGTAAATGATTGCATGTTATCAGAACACCTAACCTTAACCTGTTAATCCTGTGCCCAGGTTCGCTCGTGTCACCTTCCGCCGCATTGCCCACCGGCTTTCCAGGACAACTTCACCACAGCTCTCACCTGCCTTGTCTCGGACTGCATTCCTGCTTCAGCCTGCCTGCTCTCCTCAGCCTTGTGGTGGTCTGCTGTCTGCTTCCAGTCTGCCTCCAGTCCACCGGCGTCCAGCCTTACCTCCACACTCCTGGTTCCTCATTGTGTGTTCTTCTAAATAAATGGTGCCTATTACTGCACACTCGCTGTCCTGGTCATGCTTTTGCGCCCAGCCCCAGTATACCATAACACTGCTACTTCAAAACAGCATCTGCTAAAGGCATTACAGCTGCACGGTGAAGGATGGATGGAATGAGAAGAGGTGAAAAGGGAACAGAAAAAAGCATGGAGTGAGAGAGCAAAGAGCAAGAAGGCCTTCAGTGACAAGGTATTTCACAAAGGGATAAAGGAATGTCCAAGACATAAAACACAAATGAAGAAATGTAGTGTATTGGATCGGTCTTAAGGCAGATGTCATTTGTTTTGGTGCTGTAGAGGATCATAGAAAGATCTTCAACATATGTCTTCACAGTATGTCTGGTAAAACAAGTCACAGAAGACTATAGACTGACCGTGACAGAAGGTAGAGCATGGAGAACATCTTGCAGCATAACGATGTTGAGCACAAATCATGAAGCATAAAGCTGATGCTAATCCTGCTAAACTGATGGGATAAATAGATTAGTATAAATCACTACCAGAGTCTAGAAATAAAAGTCTCAAACATTTTCACAGAATATTTTATGTAGCTAGCCTGTCAGCATGCAGGTGGAAAAGCAATGCATTCTGGTGTGTGGTGGGTTGTATGTTTTGTTTGTTTGTTTTTTTTAAGCCATGCTAGCAGTGTGACTCAAGGGATGCCAATGGTCTGTTGGTCCACCACTTTGGTCCAGACTGAAATAGCTCAACAACTATTGAATGTATTGCCATGAAATTTTAGACAGTCATTCATTCATCCCAGAGGATGAAGCCTACTGACTTTGGTGATCTCCTGACTTTTCTTCTAGCGCCATCATGAGGTTGATGTTTATGGTGTTTAGTGAGATGTCTCAACGAGTATTGGATGGATTGCCCTGACACATTCATGTTCCCCTTTGGATGACTTGCGATACCTTTGGTGAATCCCCTAACTTTTGATCTAGCACAATCATTATTTTTCACAATACTTTGCTTAATGACCAAACACCTGCAAATCTAATTTCCATCAGCCTCAGCTGGACTGTGTTTAGTGCTTATTAGCAGTTGTTAGCAACACACTACACTAAGAAGGTAATCATTATACCTGCTTAACATCAGCATGCTAGCATTGTCATTCTTAGCATGTTAGAATTTAGCTCCAAGCACCACTGCGCCTGAGTACAGCCTCACAAAGTTGCTTGAGTGGTTGTAGGCTTTTTTTCCCTCCCCATTTTATTACATTCACTTTACTGACCGACCTCTTTTCAAAAGGGCAGGATCACTGAAAACAGACATTACCTCAGTAGTGATCCATTAGTTTGCTATTTAATTAGTCATATCCTGATTAACTCTGTGCAATTTTAAAATACACTGCTTTTGGAAGTTTTAGAACTACTCACCCATACTGACCCAATTATTGAATCAGTATTAAGGACTAATTGCAGTGTATTACAACTTGGGTCTTAAATTCATGGTTATGGCCATCATTTGTATTGGTATTAATAACATTGTAGCAAGTTAATTGCTGAGACCTGGGTATGCAAAAAAAAGTCTGACAATCATACGGGTTTTAAATAAACAGCTTAGCCAAATTTATTTTGAAGATAAAAACAAAGGCAGAAGTAAATAATCCAAAATGTCAGTTGTAAAAATACACGACAGTTTAAAGAATGACTTCCTAATTCAACTTTGACCTACCATACTTTCTTAGAGGTATGCACATACAGTTTTCCTGTGTACTGGGGGACTATTGCCAACATTTTTGGTGTGCTCATTTTCTGTTTGGCTTGTTTACAAAATGTCTGATCATTTCACCATTTTGTTTTTTTTCTTCTTCTCCCTGTTAGGCTTATTTGTATTAATTATCAAGATGTTCCCAGATCTCATCAATTACTTTGGTGAGTCTCATGTTATCATCATGTCCCATAGAAATAATGGGAAAAACCATGAAAATAAGAGCCAGGATGTAATAACCCGGTATCATCCTTTAACAGCCATGTGTGTTCAAGTGGAATGGAGCGAAGAGATGTTTTTCTATCTGAACATAACAATTTCAAATGGTGAAATGTTGTCCCTCGAGCCATCATTCACATCTAAGTACAAAGTGCTGTTCAAAGTAATTTTGAATACCTCATTTCTTTGTATTCCAAAAGTCTCTCTCTCTCTTGTGGCCTAGAGATGGCTGGAGATCATGTTTGCACACTCGGCCAAAAAATACTCATACAGCATCCAAAGCTCCTCTTGCTGCAGTTATCTGGGGCCAAGGTGCAGGAAAATCAGCCTTTTGAGAGGAAATTGGAAATTGTCTATTGAGAGAGCTTCTCACGTACATAAAGCCAAGTGATAAGATAAAAAAAAAATGTTTTCTCTTTTCAATCCTCTGAGGAAAAACTTTCTTTGAGTTTCATTGTACTTGGCACCTCATTTGACGTGGGGATAGCTCTGGACAGATGCTCCCTTCAAACACATCTGTCTGGTTTTCTTCTGAGCTATTTGATGTACTTCTCTTTGGGTGGGAGAGGCAGGGTCAAACACTCATGAGGATTCTATACATTGAAGACTATGAAGGCGGGGTGGTAGAAAAACAGTGCAGTGGTGATACAAAGAATGAAAAGAGTCATGGAAAAGATGCGGGATGATGAGTGAGATATCCATTTGCAATTATCCCGGCTTAGTGGTTTGGGATAAGGGGTGATTTGAATTTATTTTAGAAACAATTGTCATCTCAGCAGAGGCTCAGTTAGAATAATATGTGGAACATGTCACACAGTTAAATACAATCTGCTTGTGCTGCTACTGATCAACTCTCATGTCTTTTATCATTACAAACTTTCACAAGACGCTACGCCATCGAATCCCATGTTGAGTGAAGGAAACATCAGCAGAATGGAATGAAGCACCTAATTGATCCTGAATGACTGGAAATGATGTGGAACCCAGACTCACTCCGATCTGCGGTTGCTATTTTAGGTATGAGTTCCAAAAATTGGGTGAGTAGTTATATTTTCAGGAACTCAACTTTTAGTGAGTTAAAAAAAACGTTTTCATTTGATTTCATTGTATGTGTGTGTGGTTAGAACTTGGCAGACACACCCTGCCTCCGTGCCAGACACTTCTCTAATCAACGCAGGTCACTGGCGCTAGATGGCTACTCTCTAAGCCGCTTTAACTGGGAAAAGATGTCATGGCTTCACCCTGCGTTCAGCACAGAGCTCCATCACTTCCCTCAAACATTGGGGACTGTTTCATAATCATTTCATTATGGACCCCAAAGAGATTTCAATATCCTGTGTCTACACAGTGAAGGTGGAGCTGCTTACCGTGTTACACTGAACATTGCAGTAAGCATTTCCAGCCTGCGTTTATGGCCAAGCTTAACTTTCACAGTAATTACTGCTGTTTTTCTATTCACTCTTTGCCATAGAAAACATTCTTATTAGACAAAGACCAAGTCCTATGCTTGATTCTCTGTGACATAAGGTATTACATTTACTTTATCCCTAAGAGTTCATAGAAAGGGACTGGAGCTCAGCTAACTTTTCAGCAATGGCGGCCCTTTCAAAAAGTATTCTTTTCAAAGTATGGTGAGCTGCAGATGGAATCTACTCTTAAAGGAGGATGCACACATGTGCACACACACACACATGTGCACACACACACATGTGCACACACACACACACACACACACACACACACACACACACACATATTTAAATCCATACACGTAATGTTCTGGTGCTCCCGGCGGTCTGCTGAACCGAACTCTCCCGGTGTTTAGTGTTGTCTAGCGGCAATAGAGGCCCTCGGAGCCATAAAGATGTCTCTTCCACTCCATTCATAAACCTCTGACTAACTCCATCCTAACCCAATGGAACCACACAAGACCACTTCTCAATCACTGTGTGACCACACAATGACAAAATGTTACCTTCACCAATCCTCCACCAACTGCAAAGCTGTATTTTAACTCTCAGCCATACACACTTTATCACATCTCACAGAAAAAGTGAGAACAAAATAGTAAGAAGCATTCTGTAATGCTTAGCCATCAATCTTACCTTCATAATTTGTATATGTAAATGGGCATTTTTGCAATGCTTCAGATGTCAGTAGACCAGTCTGTAACTCGACTCTTAAGTCAGCTAGAGTTCACCATGAGTTAGAGTTTCATGGCTGCAGACAGCTACTGTTTGAGTACTGTGCTGAAGAGCACAGAATATGAAGAGCAATATGGGTAAGAATGCATCGTCGTGCATGTAATTCCAGAGCTAAGCCTTTCTTCCTGTGGACAAGATTTAAAGTTTCTTACCAACTTCCTGTGCTTTCATCTCCGCAACCTTGACAAGCATGCAGCGCTGAATGTTTGCAAAATGACATCACCATAAACTAAACCACATATAAGACATGCCTCTGTGTGTGTGTGTGTGTGTGTGTGTGTGTGTGTGTGTGTGTGTGTGTGTGTGTGTGTGTGTATGTGTGTACCCATGTGCATGTGTGTGTGTATGTCTGCGTGTGAAAGAGAGGGATGGAAATAGGAAGTGCAGTGATCAATAATAATGTACTGGTGTGAGTCATGTATTTATATGACATCATCAGCACCACTAGCCTCGTGTACAATAGAGACGTGGACAAACTCGACCTACTTTATCAGATGACCCACAAACTCAACATCAGCACAACAGAAATACAATGGGAAGATTTTGCTTCTGTCAGATGAGAAAACTACCTTCGAAAAGCTTGTGGCCTGTGGTTTTAAATGTGAAAATAATATCACATAGAGGTAATCTCCATGTGGATGTTTATTCTTTTTTTCTTTTTCTTTTTTTCATCGTTGGGGAATTCAGAGCACAGGGTCAGCTGTTCAGCAGCACCCCAGGCGCTAATGAATTACTCCGTCTTGCTCAAGCACACCTTTGTTTGTCAAAACTGCAAGTCAAATCCAGAATCTCCTTCAAAGGGATGAGATGAAATGAGCTTCACGGTCATTAACTGTGGTCTCAAAACATGGACAAGACACAAGATTTAACTTTCAGCTTTATGATCCCCTAGGGTAAATTCTGGTTGCAGGCAGTGTTGTGTACAAAGAAACTTAAATCATAAAAACAAAATAAAGAAAACATATCGATAAATTAATCACAGTCGACAATACATGAAAAAAGACGTAACAAGAGCTGAAAAATAAAAGCACAAGAAATGTCCATCAGTTAGGTCCAGTTCACATCTGGCTTCTCAATTAATGGGGGTGAACAGTCTTATACTGTTGTGTATGCTCAGCATGTACGGCTATAAACTTCTTAATTCAATGAAAAATTAGGGGCTATATTTTAAGGAAACTATTTAGTAGTCCCAAAAGAGAGAAAATAGTGAATGAATTTCAGCCCATATAAACCTGACAAAACAGTGTCTGCATGACAAATGTCCTGTTTGCATTATGTCCTGCGTCTCGTTGATGATGTCACGTGTTCCTGCTGCCACGTTGAGGGTCTGCAGAGTGTTGACCATATGTCGGGGGCTTGCCTTGGCTTTCACACATTTATTTCTTTGTTTGTTAAGAGATTGTTAAGAGCTTATTGTAGCAACCTCCTCTTGTGTGTTGCCATTGCATGGGGCCAGCTCTGGTTTACATCTTGACTGAAAAAAGGAGCTAGAAGAGAGAGGAAGAAATAAAGACAAAGGGAGAGGGAGAGACAGAAGGCAGACATAAAGAGAGAAACACTTTAGGAAAGAATGACATGGCACAGAGACAAGGCGACCATTAAAACCAGCTGACAATCCCACTGATTAATTTTGCCACATCAGAGATGGCACTGAGTCTCCGTCTGGCCGAGCGGAGTATGTACTGTAAGTGCAGGATAAAACACAGGGACTACGACAGCTATTTTAAGCCAACGACTTCTAGCTACTTCTGAAACTACCTAGTGCTGAAGGGAAGTCGGCAAACAAAAAAAGAGTGATGGGTCTGCTGTCAAACTGTTTAAAAAGCACAATTACAGTTAAGTGTCTACAGATACACACACCTACAGACACTCTCAGACAATCAGGGTCCAAACTGCACAACTAATCAGCATTGCTTCAGCGTGTAGACAGAGATGAATGGTGAGAGGCAGGTGTTGTCAAAAACATTCCATGCTCTGCAGAAAACTGTATGGACTCCTTTAGCACTTGTCCTACCTTACAAGCACTTACAGTATCACAGAGTAGAAAACATGTTTCTCAAGACATTCTTTGTTTTTCTATGTCTTTGATTAGCTCCAGCTTTTACCTGGAAATTGACACGTTGCGGCATAGAGGGGGGGCTGAGCCTCAGTAATGGGCTAGAGGTGGCAGGACATTGTTCCACTGTCTGCTTTTGTCACTGTCAATCCTCTGGCTCGCTCTTAAAACAGTTGGTTTGACAAAAAAAAAAAAAAAAATCCTAAAGAATCCCAAATGTTCCTGTCTCTGTGTGTGTTTGTGGACAGCTGCAGATGATTACCTGGGCTCAATAGTGTATCATGGCAGCAGATACAATAGTCTGTGACATTAGCATTACTTCTAAGTTAAAGGTCTGATGTAATATGTAAGACATCTTGGTGCCCAGTTAACCTTTGCCCATGGCCTGATTTCTTTCACAGGAAGCATTTAGTTCTTTGAATTCGATCCTATTTTGATCCCAAAAATGCCTTCCTGCTCACAACAATTTCTTTTGTAACACATCAGAGCAATGAAGGTAGAGCTATGTTTTTTAAATGACTTAAAAGTGTTGTTTTACAGTATCTCTACAGAAATTCTCCATATTTAAGTTGTCACAAAACAGTAACCACATCCATCATGGCCTGGCACTTTTCAGAGGTAGATTCGACAAACAGATGAATGCATTTTGAAGGTATTTAGGCTTGGTAAGTGTGGTTGCATCATGCTTTGTCAAGTCCAACTTAATCCTCCTTCCTGGTTTACCAATCCCTCCATGAGCCTTTTCCACCACACCAAAGACACAATGATTTTAACCCCTGGCCCTGACTGATTGTGACCAGGTGGTCTCCATCACTGTCTGCAGGAGGGATTGTGTGTGTGAGCTTGCACACATATGGAGATGACTCAAAAGAATAATCACATGGAAAACCACCAACTTTCACTATGTACACCCACTCTGACAGACGCAGATGTGACTTGGGCAGCTTAGAGAGAGATATATGAATGTGTCTGTGTGAGAGAGAAAGAGACAGAGAGAGAGAGAGAGGAAGAGGGCCTACAGTGAAGTATTCACAGGAGTCCATGGCCATTAACATGTGTTTATAGCTCTGTCTTACACTCACACAAGTATGGACGCTTATTCCTGATGTCTAAGGTTGGGTAGACAGCCATGGAAAATCACTGCCACAATGTTCTCTGAGGCAATCAGTCAAACAAAGTCTAATAAGTGCTGTCATACATCTTGAGTGGGTAACTCACTGTTACCATATAACTAGACCCTTGCAATTATGTTATATGTCAATGCCTACACAGATTTGGCAACGATGTTCCCATATTGACCATATTAAAAGAGGCAAAGGTGTTTATCCATGTACTTGAAGTGGATGAGAGGGGGTTGTGTGCATGTTTTCTTTCTTGTGATTTATATTTTGTCTACACCCAAGGTGAAACTTGAGCCTCTGGTTACGATTCAGCTATTGGTAATGGTCGTATCAATGTCAGAATCCCAGGCATGCTGGAGTCCTGAGAAGTTATTCAGCATGTACATTATTACCAACTCTGGTAAAAGCGCTCTGGCCTTATCGTAAATGTGGAATTCATGCTCTGAGAGGACTGAAACACCATCACTGGACAACTTAGAGACATGGCTCCTTTTGATTACAAACCATCTTTACAAACCTAGAAAGACCGCTTGGCTCCAGCTTACTTCCTGTCAGATAGTACCAAACACCGTGTCGAAAATAAACTTGGAACCATTTAAAGTGTTTACATTTGAAAGGTAGGAAAGGTGTATACAGAACTCTTAGAAAGCCTACATTAATGGCTTTCCAGTGTCACTTGCATAGTCTGGCTGCAGAAACCTCGAGCTTGCCAGAAGATGAACAGCGAAAACATACAAGTTAAAGCAACTAAAACGAAGGAAGCTGAACTGGAGTGAGAAAGAGCAAGAGAAAAAGAGAAAAAGGTGAAATGGTGATAGAAAAGAGTAGAATTGAAAGTCTCAGACATCTAACACACCCAGAGAGGTATACTGTATATCCAGAGACAAACATCTATCAGAGTCAATTTTGAAGTGGACGGGGAGATAAACAAAGATCAGAGATAATGTAACCCAGAGATTCATCTCTGAGTAGCATTTTGGCCAGAGAGCACAGCTTTCAGACCAAATGACTTCCTCCCTCCTCTTAAGTTGGATCACTGGAGGATTCCTGCTCTGATTATGCTGGTCAACATGTTGGTGAAGAATGTGCTTGTAAAACATATTTATGGCCGGGTTACATCTTGAATTAGTTTTATTTATGTCTTCGCAAGGAGAGAGAATCAAATTTAAAAGCTTTCAGGTGATCTTCAAAATCTCCATATTTACTCAGATGTCCTTTGAAGAGACAGACAACAATTCATAAGACATAATACCTTAAAAGTTTATACGAACAGTTTCCGAAATGACTTTCATAAATAACTATAATTATAATTATGTATTATATATATATTTTTTTTAATTAAAAACTGTCTATACAGAAGGTCTTCTAACCAGCGGCCATAGCTAAATACTCAATGCAGACTGTGTGCGGTTGAGCAAGACAGACTAATAGGTGGTAATTGTCATGTTCCACCCTTTATTTTTAATGATGTCAGGGTTATTACAAGAGAGCCATCCAAGCCCGTGGTTTTAGGTTGCATCTGTGTGTCTTCTTGTTCAGATGAGTGTGACCAGGGGCAGTGACATCTGCTGAATAAAATATCATCCACATATGGATACACATACATGTGCTTGCACACAGTGATACACACACACAAAAGCAATGTGGCCTCTGCAAGTTTCAGCTGCAGTAGTCTGCCAAAGTTCATCAATCACATTTGTAATAGACTGTTGATTAGTGTTCCTTGATGCTCCTTTAAACACATGGGTACATGCCCCCATGACAGACACACACACACACACACACACACACACACACACACACACACACACACACACACACACACACACACACACACAACCACTTTGACACATGCTAAATAAAACATCGGACTCTAGTAAACCAATCCTGCCCACATATGCTGAGCACAGCATGGGCAGCACACGGCATTGTGCTGCTGCATGACATTCTGTGGGCTTGAGTTTCAATTTGGAAACCATAACACAGGCCGAAGCTGAAAGGGGAAATTAGCGTTTTCCCAGCTAATCTAAATCACATGGATTTTTGTCACCGCTGATTATTCTGCCAGCGACATTGTTTTACATGTTTATCTAGAAAGCAGGTTTGACTCAAGAGCATGATAACATGTCGAAAATCGTGTGGCTGGAGATGAGGGGAGACGATGAGGTCTCACAAGGCAAAAGTGAATATAAACATATTCCAAAATGACAAATTATGAGATTAGCTTTGGAAAAGCAGCCCCACCTGGCTCTTTGTTCAATGTGGCTCATTACCTTTAATTGGATAAATAAACTGTTTACAATCCGTGATTAGGCAGCACCATAAAACCCGAAAGAGAGACAGATCTGTTTGCCCTTATTGCTGATCATACTTTTATTAACCCTCACTCAGTCCAAACAGTTTTAACACTGCTGTAATGAATGTGCAGGCTGCTCTTACCATAAGGCTTTCAGGCCTGACTAGTGGTGATATGGTGTACTATAATGCTAATGATAGAGGATCTTGTAAAACTAAGGCATTTGCCTGCTTAGCCACAGTAATGTCATTACTGACAACCCAACACGGCAGCGGCGGATGGCCGCCCACCTTTGTGTCTGGTTCTGCCTGAGGTTTCTGCCTCTTAGGAAGTTTTTCCTTGCCACTCTCATCAAGTGCTTGCTCATGGTGGGATTTGTTGGCTCTCTGTAAATAATATTAGAAAGAGTACGGTCTAGAAAAGTGCAATGAGATAACTTCTGTTATGAATTGGCGCTATATAAATAAAATTTAATTGAAGTGAAGTGAATCAGTGCCCTATTTAGCTAAACAAGAAGAACTGTGTAAAACCCCACTGCTTTGTGGGTACTACGTATGGACATTCTGCAGTGGAGACTCACTGCTGAAACCAGAATGCCTGAGCACAATGTAAATGACTGAGATGCTAATGTAATTACTTGAAATGGAACTGTTGTGATTGCTTGGTAGGAGTTCAGGATAAATGATGTAACGTTATATTTCTACTGTGTGAACTTTCCCATTGCTTAATCACAGATAATTACTTAACCTTTCAGGAAACATGCTACAAATGTGTGTGTGTGTGTGTGTGTGTGTGTGTGTGTGTGTGTGTGTGTGGCCTTGTATTGCTCACATAAATCTGTTTACACAGTAACAGTGTGGGAACTCGCCTTCCTTTTGGGGACAAATTGCAAATCCTCATAACGTAAATCATTAAATTTTAGGGTGAAGACTTAGTTTAAGGTTAGGTTACGGGTTAAGGTTAGGCAAGTAGTGTAGTATTATTGTTAGGATTGACGTTAGTACCATGAGAATACATGCATCAAGAAGGGTCCCCACAAGTATAAGTACAAACAAAACATAAGTCTGTTTGCGTTGTCATGTGTGGGGACTTGCCTCCCATATAAGGATAAAAATAAGGTTCCAATAAGTTTAATTATTTTATCATTTCTCCAGGAAATGAATGTACATCAATATAATGTCCTCTGAAGTGATGGAAACATGACTGGGTCTGACTTTGGCTACCTTTGGGGACACATTTCAGACTAAAGACCAGTTAATTGGGGACAGCTTGTCCAATCAGGGACAAAAACTGTGTCCCCAATTGGGAAAAAGCTTATTTTTGGGTCATTGGTTAAGGTTAGGGGTTAGGTTTAGGGTTAGGGTAAGTCTCTAGGAAATTAATGTAAGTCTATGTAATGTCCCCAAAAGTGACATAAGTAAATGTGTGAATGTGTGTGTGTGTGTGTGTGTGTGTGTGTGTGTGTGTGTGTGTGTGTGTGTGTGTGAATGTGTGTGTACACAATTGTCTGCATGCATGTAAAAGAGCATGTGTACTGTACAAATGAAAGAAAATGTTAGCTGCTGCTGACTAAACCCACTCACATAATGAGCTGCTGTGTGTTTCATTAATTCACCTCATAAAGAAAAGGAAACAGACCACCTTGGATCACAACATGCTGCCCTGTGTGAGTAAGCTACTTTCTTAACCATTAAGTAAATATGTGTCTTTACTTGTTGCAAAATTAAATGTGTAAAGTTGACTTCAGTTCTGCACATGAATATTAATCAAATTAAAACTGGAGGGGAAACTTTTCTTTATTATAGCAACTTTCTGACTTGACATCTGTGTGCTGATTACAGGCACAGCTCCAGACAGAGGTGCTTGTTTGGCATCTCTGACTCTGTGACATAGTGGTGCAACCTGCCCCAGAGACACCTCTGGGTCTGACCCTGCAAGCTTTACTTTTTACACACACACATGCATGCACACACACACACACACACATGCACATAGAATCTTACAGTAAAAGAGAGGTTTCCACTTGATTGCTGTCCAGAATTTTTATGGATGCATGGGTGATTTAAGAGTCTGCAGGAATCATAGTACTGCATATTCTCAGAATCCCTTTACAGACCAAAATCCAAACTCATAACTCTAACAATGGCTAAAATATGGCTGTGTATATAGGAGTGTATTATGTCATCTGAATTCTCAATTGAAATGATTATTGGAGGAGTTTATTTCATGTATACCGCAGATTGCTGGAAACTGGAAAGCAGAAATCGAGGTCTTATGGATTTCTTTAGGACTCTTTGTGATCCATTAAGGACTCGCTTTAGTCCTTAAAAGACCATTTAGGTCATAGTTTATTAGAACAGTAAGCTATGCACCAGTGGACTGGCCTTTAACATTACGACCAGGTTTCTCCATTGCTTTATAAGGATGATTTAGGATTTTGGTCGAGATAGTGATGAATTTAGTGGAATGTCTGAGATGAACAATTTGTCCAACAGAAACATTTTTATTCAGATTTGATCATTTGCTTTTAGTTGTATGGTTATCATGGTGTTTCACCCTGTGTGGCTCAAACTTTTGGATGTTGATGTCAAAACAATGTAAGAAACAACGAGTTCTCCCTCTGATGGGTACAGTAAAGGATATGCTGTACTTTATATGCTGTATGATTGCACACATTTGTGTTTATGTCTGAACAAACATGTGATAATGATCTGTTTACATGTCTGAGAGACGAAGCCAGCACTTCAGATTATTGTTTTGTGTCAAAAATCATGGCCAAGGTAGTCCTTTCACATTCATAAAGCCAAAGCGCAAAAGAGCCACATCCACTGGCAGAAATTCCACCTGCTTGGAAGGTGATTGGGCCTGTTTTTAAATTGTAAAAATTCCTACCATTGCTCCAGAACACATTAGGCCCCTAGGGTTCACATTTATAACACGTCCAACCTGACCTTGCTCTGACTCAAGAATTTCATTAAAAACACTTTACACACGCAATGAGTAATTGCTGAGAAAGAAAAACGCATAAGATAAAAGGAAAGAAGCAGAAACAGAGACAGAAAGAGAGAGATAAAGAGAGAATGTGATTGAGAGAAAGAAAAGCTGCATTGGAAATAAAATTATGTTTAGTAGTGATGGAGTGGAGATGAGAGCTTAACTCTCTGTCAGCCTAAACATGGGGCCTCATTTATCAAAGCATGCATAGAACAACCTCTAAATCTGTGCGTAACTGCTTGTACACAAGAAAGTTGGTATTTAGCTTGCATACACACACCTGTATGCAATGAGCAATGATAACTCACACCTATTCTACATCCAACAGTGTGTGCATGTCATAATGTATATGAACCATGCCCCGAAAATGCCATAGGCCTATATGGTCAAGAAGAGTCTACTAAAAACCTTAATAGCCTTAATGTATGAAAAATGCAGCAATTAAGAAAGATAAAGAAAACATACGTATGTCACAGACAATGAGATTGAGATACTGCTTAATGATGTTCAGCTGAAGCAAAATGTTTTACTTGGTGTGTATACATGTGTCGGACTCACTTTAGACTGTGGCAAAGTTGATGAAAAATTGTTTAACTTTAAAGCCCCTGAGAAGTACTGAAAAAAACACATTATTTGGTTTTATTAATTAAAGCAGTCCAAAACTCCAAAAAGCTAATCTACTTCATTAGGACAGTGTGTGTGTGTGTGTGTGTGTGTGTGTGTGTGTGTGTGTGTGTGGTTTATCTGATTTGACTGACAGTGCTGGCAGTGTAAGGAAACAACCTCACAACTGTCTTCAGATTCTAATTCAAATGTTGCTAAATCCTGATGGGTGCACACTGCACAGAGAGGCATGACATTAGTCTCACCCACTTCAAACCTGAGAAGAGCCCAGATAAAACAGCACAGACAGAAATCTCTCATGTGAAATCTAACTTTGGCAGAAAATTGTGTGTTTATGTAGGATCAGTTCACAAAAGAAATTGGGCAAAGTACCACAAAGAACAAATCGTCACCATAAAAGACAATTTCCTTGTTTTCAAAATAAACTGATGCCTGTGACCTTGTGAAAGTCTGTTCCTTTTAAAGAAAGAATGTTTGTTTTACCAGAAACTAACAAAAATTTTTGGATTATCCCATGCTTAAATTGTACTGCAGCAGCATTGAGCTGATGGAAAATCTTAGCCACAACCATATCTTGAACCATAGTTGACAATCTAATAATATGGTTGCGGGTTTGTGTCTGTGTCAATTTGCACATGATTACACTTGTCTACCACAAATGATTTGTTCATATACTTGGGCAGGGGCGGTTCTAAATGTACAGCACACAAGAAAAAATTGAGGAATCTTAAGCCTGGACCTGAGTGCATGTACTGTTTACACACAAAACTCTGCATACGCATGTTGATAAATGAGGCCCCTGATGTAGAGGATTTGACATATGAGAAGACCACTAGCTAAACCCCATCCCACCTGACTGTCCATCTTTACCTATCCGCTAAAACAAGATCCTTGGGAGAGAGAGACAGACAGAGGGACAGAAAAAGGCAGAAAGAGGGGACCAGGATTCTGCCTATACCCATCTATTACAAACATTATACTCCCTGCCCACTATCCTTCCAAATGACCACCCCCCTCCTACCTCACCCACCTCACCCAGGGCAGAGATCAGGTGTCTCCCTTTGAAATATAGGATGGGATCAAACAGGACACAGGCATTTGATAGGGCAGCCCCACTGCCACAAGGACCCTTAATGGAGGAGTAGCATGACTGGGACCTGGGCCAAACGGTGTGTGTGTGAAGAGAAGAATGAGAGAGAGAGAAGGAAATTTACAACTAGGAGTTGTGCAGTGGGGCTGCTGGTGTGTGCTTTGAGTGTTGGGAGTATATTGAGCACTAATAGGCTGAGAGGGAGGCATGACAGGGAGGCTGCTGTCTTTTCTATAGCTAACATTTTGTGGCAAAGCTCAGCTTGAAGACACACATCTGGAGCGTATTGGCTAATCATGAATTTCACAGTTTAGAGTCATTCTCGGAATGCATTCAAAAAGCAAAATACAAAAAGGCAATATGCAACTTGGGAAAAGTTACAAATCCCCACATAATAAAAGAATTTGTTTGAGTTATTTTGCACAGAAAACTTAAAGTAAATTCATTCCCTTTGATCAAACTGTAGCCTCCATCACAAACCCCAAAAGCCTTTGTCCAGCCAGTCAGCCTCATAGCTCAAACCAAATCAGTCGGGCTTTGCTTGGAGTTATATAAATGCAAGTCATCAGGGGAATATGGGTGGTATGGACAGTGGCCAAAAACCCAAAAACCATATGTTGAAATGCATGTTGTTTCTGTTCTAGTCTCTCTGCTGCCCAAAGTAATTGTTTTCAGATTGGTGTTCTGGGCCTTTTCAACTATTTCTGCTGAACTAATGGCTTTGCTAGTCTAAGTTGTAATTTAGTTATTGTTTTGTGGTCAATTACAGTGGCATGTTGCATATTCTAAATTGTAGCTGTGGAAAGATGAAGAGATAGAAACAGATCATATTTTGTTTGCGTTTTATAGGAATATTGTTGTTCTATGTAGTAGGAGTTGTACTCTGGAAAAATATGTGTCTGCATGTTCTTATGCTATGGTAGGGTGCCAAAGATCACCATTTATGTCTGTAATAGGTTGATGATGTGTTATTTTTTTATTTTTTAATTATTTTTAATTATTTATAATTAACAGAAAATAGTATTAACAGTAACATATATACATTTCAAGTCAGGGAGAAACAACATATAAAATAACATTTTACATAACATATGAGGGTTTGAGCACAAGCAACAATGCCTTTAAAACCAGACAAACCCAGACAAAAGGAGTAAACCATTAGCATAATATTCTCAACCTTTATAAATATTCATAAATAAAATACAAATCGTTAACTCCATTGTATTGTCCTCCAGAGCAACCATTTTCTTATTTAAAATAATAAATACTGAGACATCGCCTTAATGGTTGATGTGTTATTTATTGTTCTTTTCAGCACACCAATGCATCCACAAACATCATATAGGAAGCAAGTCCCCACACATGACAATGTGAACAGATTTATGTTTTGTTTGTACTTTTATACTTGTGGGGACTCTTCTTGATGCATGTATTCCCATGGTACTAACGTCAACCTTAACAATCACAACTGCATGCCTAACCCCAACCCCAACCCCAACCTTAACCCAAACCCAAAGAAGCAAGACTGACAAAAATGTCCTCACTTTTCAGCAAGACAAAGAATCTACAGCCATTCTAGCAGCTCTGCGAGGCTGTACTGTACTTGACCTAAATGCTAACGTCAGTCTAAATGTAACATGCTCACAATGACAATGTTAATGACATGCTGATGTTTAGCACGTAATGTTTACCATGGTCACCATCTTATGTTATGTTATGCTGACATTTGCTAATTAGCACTAAACACAAAGTACAGCTGAGGCTGATTGGAATGTCATTAGTTTGCAGGAATTCGGTAGTAAACCAAAGTTTTGCACAAATTGAAATTTTGATCTGATGATGCACTAGATAAGTCAGGGGATCAACCAAGTTATCACAATTCATCGTGTGGAGGCCACGAATGTCTGCACCAAATGTCATGGTGATCCATCCAATAGTTTTTGAGTCATTTCACTCATAAACCACAAATGTCAATCTGCTGGTGGCACTAGATGAAATGTCAGGGTATCGCCAAAGTCATTAGGAGTTATCCTCTGGGGACTAAGAATGTTTTTACAAAATTTCATGACACTCCATGTAATAGTTGTTGAGAAATTTGGTCAGTCTCGACCAAAGTTGTGGACCAACCAACCAACCAACTGACATTGCCATGCCTAGAGCTCTATTGTTGCTCAAAAGGTCCTCACTCTCAAGGTTTAAAACTCAAATTAGACCACACAAAGATAGAAGTACACAAGCACACACAAGTACACCTAAAACCAAGACTTAACCCTTAAATAAATAGTTACTTTTGTGGGAACTGGATTCTTGTCCCCATATGGTGGACAAGTCTCCACGTGTGATGATGGGGGAGATAACTGTAAAAATAACTGCCATGTTTAGATTCTTACACAAAGTGAGCAGACTCTGTGATCACTGCTGTTTTATGTTCATGTGGTCACCAGGAGCAACTAAAATCTTTGTAAAAACAAGTCAGGTAAACGTTGAGGTTTCAGACACACACACACACACACACACACACACACACACACACACACACACACACACACTGAAGCACAGACCCTAATGGTGGTTTGGACTGCACACAGAGTGCAAGTCGCAGACAAGTTCTCACATTTCCCAAATGCTTACATTCCACTTGCTAGCTTGTTCTGCTCCAGTCTTAGTGTCAGTCTCCTGAGTTTACACAGTCAGACAACCAAGCCGGGGGATGACAAGGTGACATCCAAGGATTTACAGCTCTGATAGATACACACAGAGATGAATCAGATGGTATTTGTGTCTCTGGACAAACACTTGTAAAGCTGGGATGGTAGGGAGGAGGGAGTCTTTAAAGCCATCAAAGAGTTACTACAGAATTCCCGTGGTTGGACTGATTTCCCTAAAGGTCAGATTAACCTCTGTAAGCAACCACTGTTGCTGTTGAATCTATTATTTCCCAGCCAGCAGGGCCGACTGCCCACAGACTTATTTCATAAAGATGACAGCTTTCTAATTCACTGTGTATACATACAAAAGGACACATGCATTATACAGTAAATCCCTCCTCACCTAGCTATTAACGTGTTATTTATTTTCCGCTGTGGCCTTTCAACCTGTCAGATTAGGCAAAATTCACTGTTTGTATTATAAAGGTTGTTTAGCTATTGAAGTGGAAGAGGAAGTTGCGGCTCTGTCTTACAGTAAAAATGCACATAATAAAGTGTTTGCACTTGTGTGTGTGTGTGTGTGTGTGTGTGTGTGTGTGTGTGTGTGTTTGTTATTTATTCATCAGTCTCAACTCTTCATTTGTTCCCTTTAACCCTGGCATATTTGCATTTGTGTTTCCTGTCATACCCTGTGGAATGAAAATAAAGATGGTTGATTTCTATCTGCCTATCTTCATTAGATTCAACTTTATTGTCATTGCACAGAATACAGGTACTGAGACAATGAGGACCAACTGAAATTTTAGACCTTAAGATTCAGGACCTTTTGGACAGTTCTCACTTCTTTGAAAGACTAAGTTTCAGACAAGGTTTGGGGTTAATATTAGAATTAGGTATTTATTCAGTTTTGGCAGTGGTAGAAAGTAACTAAGTACATTTACTCAAACACTTTTGGGTTACTTGTACTTTACTTGAGTGTTTCCATTTTGGGATACTTTAAACTTCTACTGCACTACATTTCAGAATATTGTACTTTTCACTCTACTACATTTATATGACAGCTATTGTTACGAGTTACTTACAATTTGACATACAACATATATGATTAGCTTGGGAAGTATGACACATTTCTATAGGTTATAGCACCCAACAGTATATAAACTAGTTAAAAGCTCCTCCTCAACCAGCTACAACAGTAAAAGGCTGCTCACACATTAATGCATCACTTATACAAATCCAATTCTGCTCCATAGTAAGTGATTTTGATTCTTTTAGTAAATTTTTGAGTGCATAACTTTTACTTGTAATGGAGTATTTTTACATTGTGGTATTGCTAAAGTAAAAGATCTGAGTACTTCTTCCACTACTGAGTTCTGATACAGGTTGGGGTAAGGTGTAGGTTATGATGGTTAAGGTTGGGGTTAGAGGGTAGGGAACACATATGTCAGCGAGGGTCCTCATAAGTATAGAAGTATGCCTGTGTATGTACACATATGTATGCTTAATTATGGTGGTAAGTCAATAAATAGTCCGTAATTACCTGATAATGATGATTTTGCTGATAAAGGTTCGTCATCATATTTTCAGAACTTGGGAGGAAACATTGTAGCTTCAGTGTTGTTTGCTTCCCCCAGGTGGTCAATAATAGTACTACAGAGACAAGCACAATGAAAGAAATATGCCAATCAAACACAAAGTGGCAACATCATTTTGCAGGAAATATTCATTTTCAGATTTTACAGAAATAATATTTAAAATGTGAACACATTCAACATATTAAATCATAAGCATCCATTATCTTGTATTATCAAAATCCACAGTGTCACTTCTGCTCCCTGTGTGGTAGTTTGAGACTGACGGCTGTTCTCTGCTATCTAGATCAAGCTCCCCTATCTTCATTGATACCCACCACCCATCCCCTGCTCTCTCAGTCCCCTGGCTCTCTCGGGCACAGCCGTGGAGCACTTGTAATGGGCAGCTCTGGAAACCCAAACCCTCATTACCGCCCTCATTACTCCGCACTGCACAATGCGAACCTATTTCCTGGCTTCCCCAGATAAAACACACACACACACACACACACACACACACACACACACACACACACACACACACACACACACATATATACTCAAATGCACCTCTTTCCCCAGTCTGCCGCTTTCTTTATTCCTGCAGGCTTTCTCTCTCTGGTCCAAGGCCTTGGTGATCAGGTGTCCATGGTTCTTTGTCTGCTCTTTTGTACAGGAGTACAAAGGCGGGCTGTCTCCCTCTACATTTGTTTTCTTTTGTTATTTTCTTTAATCTACGCCCTTCACTCCCCTTACCTCTCCTACCACCCTTTTTAATGTCATATTTTTTTTTTTTACCATATTGCTCCTTATTCTCTCTTATGATGGAGAGTATGTGCAGCACTTTGCACTTTATATCTTTGCTTTTGGTGAAGTGCACACTCTTCAGTTACCTTAACAGACCACTGGGGGGCAGCAGTCGTCGTTATGTTAACCTCAGTGGAAAATTTGGGCAACAACTCATCTGAGTGTCAGTCTAAGCCCTGTGGTTTATGAAGCCCTAGATCAAGCTTCTTACAAGGATCATAATTAAGCTCTGTAGACTGAGCTTGTTTGGTTTAGTGTTGTGCTGTATTTGGCCTACAGGTTTTAAATGTTCTGTTGAGGATGTGGAGTGCGAGTTGCCAGTTGTGCATTGGAAAGGCTGCAGTAACTACAGATGCTGATCTCTCTGGAGTGTCTTTAAGATACTGTGCTAATAGTTCGGTGATCTGAGAGGGTTACTGTCTCAACCATACAGTAAATGTACACACATACACCACACAGCCACATTCACGTGGTTCCTCAGTGTCCATGTGGATGTGTGTGTATTTGTGTGTGCATGTGTGTGTGTTATGTGTGTATTTGTGTCAGTCTATCTTCACGGATGCCCCTCGTGTGAAACTGGAGCTCATCTACATTAATGCGCACATCATACTCAGGGCCAGCAACCTATACGTTCAGCTGTTTTGTCATACCACGGGCCTCACTAATGGAGCCTCTTATCACTTTACTTTTATATTTATTTAAATGGCTAAAGGTGCATTATAAGTCATGGCTCAGGAGATCATGGAACATGTGGATTTCCAGCCTGCAGTCATAAAGGCAAAATGCATTTTTAACTATATCAGATGTACACTGATGTATCTGGATTCAGGTTCCCAGCTCCTGTAAGTTGGACCTGAGGTTTGGTACATGGTATCAACTTTGCTGAGTAAAACTTCTCAAACCTGTAAAAGCCATGTCAGGTTTTATGTCAGCTAGCTCAGCATCAGTTTGAGAAACGTACTCCTAGTGCAATTAAAATGTGCTTTTGAAATGCCAAATAAACACTTCACCGCAGGCACCAAGTTTTCAATTTCAACTTCCCATATCCAACATAAATGAAAGGATAATAACTAAACATGAACACTGTGAAAAGGATTATGAAAATTTGACAGCCTCTGGCAATATACTTATACCAAATAGAGATACAACTATTGACCTCCCACAGATGCTGAGGTTTGTCAACTTCCTGTTTGGAGAGTAGACAGGAAAGGAAAGTCTGAAAGACAGCAAGTTAAGCTGAACAATTTTAAATGACTTAATACTGTTTTTGGTCATGCAAAACAATCCTTTTCTAGTGTCAGATATTTATCCTTAATAATATATGACTGGGACAAGTTGTTAGTGACCATATGACTTTGACAAACTTTTACTGTCAGGTTTTGGACTTACTTAAAGAAGCTGCTTGATAGTCAGTTTCACTGCTGTATGTCTCATACTCACACAGTGATTAAATGCTGGACTGCAAAGAGGAATTTCATTGTGTAGCTCTCATACAGAGAGACTCCATCTGGTTGCCTGAGGCGTTATTCCACCATGTGTAATCATGACAAAAACAAAGCTCAGCAACGTCTTACCACCCTCAACACACACATGCATGTGCAAACACACACAAACTCTCTCTTTCTTTCTCTCTCTCTCTCTCTCTCTCTCTCTCTCTCTCTCTCTCTCTCTCTCTCTCTCTCTCTCACACACACACACACACACACACACACACACACACTCCAACATGTGGAGAGAGGATGCTTCATCCAACAGTGCTCCATTACAGAGGGTTGCCCACAGTCCTGGAAAAACAGTAAAGTAAGACCACTGTAGCACATGTGGACTGGTGTGTTTTCACACACATGTTGTGTTAGATGCACAGTGCACTGCTAAGCAGAAATGGACAGGAATTACTGCTTTGTGAGATTATTCATAACATGCCCACATTTGGATTGACTGTATTCAGGTTTTTAGACAAATCAGAGCGCTAAAGTGAATACTTAAAAATACTTTTAAGTAAATCAAAATGAAAGCAAAACCTACCAAAATGTAACCCTAAATAAACCAGAAGTATATATATTGTGACAATTTTGAGAATATTTATAATAATACTATTACAATACCATAATGACTATAATAACTACTACTATAATAACTATTTTAAACATTTTCTAAATTTTTCTGCTCATAGTGAAGCAAACCTGAAGATCAGACAATTATGAGAACTTGGTGAACTTTGAGCAAAAATCTACCTCTGCCTATGGAAAAACCTTGTATGTGCGTGTGTGTTCCTGCATGTCTGTCTTGTGTGCATGCACGTGTAAATGATTATGTGGCACATTTTCTTTTGTGCTACAGGCTTCTAATTACCCACTTCTTTCCATCCCTGCGTTGCCTTTGCTAGTATGAAGTGATCATATAAAGGCTAAATTTATACATGAGCTCAATGTATTTAAGTTGCTAATTGCATCCCAATGACTAAAGGTTTGCCAGGAAGCGTTGCGTATCAAGCATTGCTAATTGAAAGGGCAGGAAGTGGTGTTGTGTGTAAAGGAGGGAGACAGAGAGAGAGAGAGACAAACAGAGAGCTGAACAGGAAAGAAAAGCTCATGGAATTTGTGACTGAATCAAATGAAAAGAGATCAGCCATCTTTTCTGCACTTTTATATCCTTTTGTGAGATTTTTTTAAGAAAACATTCTCTCTTGCACACATTCTCTCTCTCTCTCTAACACACACACACAGGCTGCCCCGTGCCACTGTGTTATGTGTCATTTTCCTTTACAGTGTTTGCAGCTGCTTGTCGGAGATCTGCATTCCTATCAGTGACTACAAGATGATATGTTTACATATGCTCCTTTTGTTCGTGTGAGTAAGCATTTCCACCTTTGAATGATCAGCCTTTGCTCACAGCTTTCAGAGCATCTAAAGGGAATGGGAAGAAGAAAGAAAACCGAGGCATGAACGACAGATGGGAGCAGTCAAGAAAAGGTTAACAGAGGTGAATCAGCATGTTGAACCTGGCATTACAATTTTAGCACAGAACAACAGGTTTTTACACAAAGAGACATAAAATGTTTCTGTGTTCCAGCAGTACTATACCATGAGGTTGCCACCCTCTCTTTCAACAAGATTGTTATTTTCTCTTGAGCTGTTTGAAATGAGCCACAGCCCACTGCTCCCTCCTTTCAACGCCTGAGTTACATAACAAGCGAATACCTTTCTTTCTTCCCCTCGTCTGTTGTCTGTCTCTCCTCCTCCCCTTCGAGTCACATCACTCTCCTTTGTCACACTCTCCACACCTTTGTCAGTCTCTTTTTCTCGCTCTCTCTCCCTGTTCTAATCAGTGCCTGTGGTGAATAATTCACTAAGTGCAGTGAGGACTGAAGCTCTTTGATTGGCAGCTTTATTCTCCTGTCTGTTACATTATTAACATACCTCTTTTGGGCATTGTTGCTATGGTAAAGGCCATTACAGGCCAGAGGAGAGTCAGCAGTTTAATGGAATGTCTGCTCCTCCAAACACACACCTTTAATCTCGTTCTCCTTTGATCCCTCCATCCTTCATTCCATGTATCCATTCTTTTCCTGTTTGGTTTGGTTGGTCCACCTGAAGGTCACTGCTTGGTAGTGGCACATGGGCTGAACAAATGAGTTTCAGGTAGCCTTTTGATGGCTATAATAATAGACATAGAAGTCAAGTACATTTGTAGTGTCTTTGTTGGCCAATAATATTGAAAAAATAATAGATTATTCACTTGCAAAAGAAATAGAAGAAAAAATGATAAACATCATTACAAACCCACAGAGATTTATCACCCAACTCTGCAGTCTTTCAGCTCATTGTTTTGGTTTTACGGCCCGCAATTTTACTGTTTTGTTTCAGTCTCACCACATTTCTGGCTGAAGCAGGCAGCTGTTTAGGGCAAAAAACCTCTAAAAGCCCTACTGTATGCTACTAGCCCAGCACCAGACGAATTTAGTGACTAGCTGGTGAACATAATGCAGCATTGAACTGCTAAAGAGCCAAATATTTGTCTCAGGGGTTAATGGAGACCAAAAATAGAGCCAAAAGGAGAGCGAATATTTGCCAGATTGCTAGAAATAAGACTACTAATGAATGCTAATGTTGCTCCAAGTCTGCTGGATGTAAATACTGCAGGCAACTGTTTGCTAACACGTTTGCCATATCAACTTAAAAGATGATAATACAGTATGTCAGTTTTGTGTTGACAGCTTGTTTGCTCCAAGTGGCCAAAAAATCTGTTAATGCAGGTTTAAAGAGTTGTAGACCAAAGAAATTTAAAGCATTTTATTCTCTTTCTTGGTTAAAAAGATAATCATATTTCAAAAAACAGCTAATGACAGCAACTATATTTATATTTACAGCCAACATTTTTTTTATTAATTTAAAAAAAAGCAAATAAATAAAAAAACAAAAAATAACTTTGACTTGCAGCTCCATTTGCAGAATACAACATCCCACTTGCCAAACTTCATTCAACAAGAACTTGTTGCAAAGGATGAGGATTCACCTCAACGGTGAACTTGCATGAAAGAGCAAGTCCCCAATCCCCTGAATATCCAGTGTGCCTCACATGAATTTCACTTAAAACCTGTTGGGCTTTTTTCTCCCAGGTGTACTTTTCCCCCATATAACCCACATGTTCAGCAATGGAGCCCTTTAGCCACTGTGTGATTATGTAAATGAGGCAGGCAGAGATATAGCAGTGAGAATTACAAATCTGCAGCCTGCATTCCGCTACATGCGTTTGAAATTACTTCCCCGAGAACAATCATGGTTCCTGCAGCTTCAGTTCCTCTGTGCCGCAGATTGCTTTTTTAAATATTTCAAACACAGGTCTTCCCTTAGGATAAACCCCCATATGAACACATATGGATACACAAAATTACACTCATCCAAAAGAGCGCACAAAGACATGCACGGACACACACACGATGACTCTAGGATAAGCCTGGAATGGGAAGAGAGTGGATGATAAATTGAAAGATGGAGGAGACGAAGGGTGAGAAATGGAGGAAGGATGGAGAGGCATAATGGAGGACAAAATGATGCTAGGTCTCATACAGATTGAGGACACCATAGCTGCAATGTCTCTGAGACTTAACTGTGCCAATGTCATTCTGTTTATGGGCTGTGTGGGTGAGTGTGTACTTCTGTGCATTAGTGTGCATGTATGTTTCCTTCTTTTTTTCTGAAATTCAATTCACACTGTCTCACATCCTCTAGATGCCCGAGGAAGTCATCTGTCAAAGTGGGTAGCTAGGGAGGTCTGTGGTGAGTGAGCATGTGTCTCTACAGCATGTGTGTCTATGAGTGTCTCTGTGGGTCTTTGTGTGGCAGTTTTTGTTTGCTCTGATTCCTCCAGTTGCTCAGGCCTTCCGCAGTCTCAGTGCTATTAGCCCTTTGCCCTGTTCTGAAGGGGAAGACAGAACAAAAATACCCATATGTACTTACTATAACTTTATATTAATTTTCTTTTCTCCTCTCCTCTATTCTTCTCTCCTCTTTTGAATAGAAATAGCACTGGGTACCAGGACAGCAGCCTTTAGTCCACAAGAGGTGAGTGAAAAGCTATGATGTACTGACTTTATAATCTCAGAGTGAGTATGCTGGACTCATTAGCTTACAGTAAGTTGAACTGAGTTGAGTCTTATCATTAGTACAGCATGGGTCCATCAGGAGAGATTTTTGTACATCGTTCCATACGTATAGAGGTTTAAATCATTGAACTGGTAGAGCTGACAGTAATCATGTATGTGTGCAATGTGTGTTTGTGTGTGTGTGCTTGTGATAATCATATCAGCAGCCTTTTATGGGAAGCTGTGAGAAATTGGGTTAGTACTTTCATCACATTGTCCTCTCACACAACGGGGAACATACAGCTTGTGCTTCTAATTAACAAGCACAGAATCACAGGCACAAAATGCACCAAATGACAAAGAGAGTTTTAAAAAAGAGCAGTGACAAGAGAATTTAAAAAATCTGTTTTTTGTTTTTGTTTTTTTTTTAGGAAAAGAAACAAAATATATTCTTGATATATTTGTATAACAAAGCAGTGTGAATTGTTTCACAGTCGTTAGGCTTTATGGTGATGAAGTTATAGCAACAAAGACAGTCTCTTGCCAGGCAGTTGGAGAGATGTCCATGGAATGAGAGATGAGTTTATTCTCCAGTAAAACTCAAGTTGCATGACAACTATGTGAAGTGGGAATTAACTGTCAGAATTTCCCCCATTAAACAATGCAATTGGAAATATAATTTACTGTATTTACTGTAATTATTGCCAGGGCTTCCTGTCCTTTTATTTCCATTGCATACATTCCACAGTCCTTGGTTTTTGTGCTATTTTATTGTCCCCTGAGCCTGATGGTAATATTTTGTCAAATTTGTCCTGATGTTTACATCTTCTCTTATATATTAATAAAATCAATACTTCTGGTGATGTAAACATTTACATTGACAACATTTAAAATATTAAGTTACACTGTGTGCACTAAGTTGCATTATGTGTTTCCACCTATTTATTACAATTAATATGCTTAATTTTTAGCATTGGTCATAACTTAGACTGTTTCGCTAATGAACATATTTGTGTCTGTGAATATGATCATTAATGTTTTGTATTCAAATGTCCTGAATGAATCAGCCTTGCATGCTTTCGTGTCACTAAAATCTAGAATGAAAACCTCTGTTTGTTATTGTTCAACTTGTATCGATTTGATCTCAATTGTACATTTTTACTCTCTCAGTTTGTAAATCACTTTTTTAAATTCTGTTTTGAAAGCTGCAAGCATGCCTCTAATTTAGAAAAAACACCACACAAAGAGTGTGTATGTGTGATTGAAAATGTTATTTTGAAAAAAACAAACATAATATGACATGTAGCAGTGGGGCGAGGATGTAGCACATGCTGAGGGCAGGGTTTATATGACACACACATTTAAATGTGTGCTCTCTGTTCACAAGGGTGGAGATTTCTAAATGCCATCACTGAATAATTTATCAAGGCAACACCTTTCAGAGAGGCCAGTGATGGGGGATGAAGACAGGTGGAAAGAAGATGAATCTGATGAATTAGTGAATGGTGGACAAAAGGAAGGAAAGAAGGATGGAGGAGAAAACAATAGTGGACAACATGCACACACACACACACAAACGGGTGTGTTCAGTGTGTGAATGTGTGTGTGTGTGTGTGTGACTGCGCATTCATTCTGTGCACATGCATTGACAGCTGAGGCGAAGAGCTGGTATTTGGAGTGGCTCCTGAGTCAATCCTGACATGCATCTTAATCTGCAGCAGTTGAAAGGCACTCACCGGTCGAAGTCATACAGCAGTTGCACCTTTCACTGTTTCTAAGATTTTTCCTTTTATTTATAAAGACCCTTCATTCTCATATGATGGTATTGTATTCTAATTGTGAACCAGAATTCCAGTACTAAACAAAAGGAGTAACAACTAATTAACTTGATGCATTGTGCATGAAATATTTAAATATATCATGGACTCATAAACTGCTGTGAAAACAAACACACCAAATTCTAACAAAAAACTATACCAAATCTAGACAACGGCACAGTATACTCTTACATAGTAAAGGCCTTGTCTCCATTTATTATTCCAGATTTAGGAATAATCTGGATGTGTCTCAGTCTAATAAGAGGTAATGAGGTCATGTATAATCTGAGGCCAAACCATTTGGTGTATTACAAGTGACCAGCAAGAGTCATTTTGGAAACTGGAGGGTATGCAGATAGGTGATGCTTGAACTGAGTTAATGTGATTTCTTAAGTTAGCACCATTTAGAATTCTAGTTGCTGTATTCTGCACAATTGGTGTCATTGAAAATACTCTTCATCTTGAATCCACTTAGATTGTGCATACACACTAGTTGTGAGAACAAATGTGTACAGTTCCTCCCAGCAAGCATCTGGCAGCAGGAGGGAATCCATGCTCGTCGTGGGTTTGCAGGGCAACAACTATAGAGGCAGTTTTCAAAATACAGAGTTGAGGTTAAAAACTTCACCAAACAACAAATAATTATTTATTTATTATGCAAAAAAACAACAAAAGCAAAAAAAATAAAAAATGGTAGGATGCTCAACTAGCAGGCATGGGTATAAAGTTGAGACTAAGCAGGCCAACCAGCTTATAACAAATTGTAAATTATAGCAAATTTAACTAATTTAATTAATAATATTGTAATTAATTTCATTACAGTATTATAATCACATTTAGGTTGTAATCGAGTATGCATAACCAGATTAACAGATTGTGATTATTTGTACATTTTATGAATCCCTTTGGCATGTCTACATCTCAGTATGTTTTCATTGTCTATATGAGCCAGAAAGGTAATATGGTACACCAAATGCAAAGCGATGCAGAGGTGTAAAATGAATAATGTCAAAAAAACATACATTGATAAAAAATATATAACAAATCAAAGTTTCTACATTTTCCTTTTCTTAATTTGTGGCCCTAAAAAGACCCCAAATCCTTCTTGAAATTGAATAGTTTATCACATGAGATTACTACTGAAGGGATACCGAGATACTGTAAGTAATGAAGAAGCTTTAATGAATATTACCATTCATCTGTTTTTTCACAGTAAGCAAAAGTGCATGCAAATATAATGACTCATCATTCGCCTTTTCTAAACCATCATGCAAACTTAACTTTCACTGTATCAATCGATAAAAGGAGTCAAATGTCATGAACTTTTTTTTTGTTTAACCTTCATTTGCATGAACACAATAATTTCAATGGGTTTTACAAAGAACCTTATCAAGCTATTTAGATGACAGTAACTCATGAGGGACAAATAGCTAATTCGTCATGTGTGCTGTAATATGTTAATGAAAGTAAACTGTCATTAAAAAAAGACTGCTGAATCTGCATGATAGTAGTGTTGCCTGTGTGACCTTGTACTCACGGGGATAAACAATTACTTCAGGGATTGCTTTAAAATGTCCTCTACACACACTTACATACATGCACATTTGTTGAACGCACGAGATGTATTGCAGAGGTCTGATAATTCAGGAGTTGATGGTGACTGTAAAAAATAGATGACACAAGATTAATATGCGTTGATGTTAAGAGGTGAAGAGTGTGATCGGAGGTGAAAGAAGCAAAAGAAAAATAAACTAAAGGAGAAAAGTGCATGTTCACACAGTTGCTGTTGGCAAAGACAGGCTGACCCACTTACCAAGGATGTACAGCCTGAGAGAGAGCGTACATGGAGGCCAGAGAGGCCTCGACTAAGCTCTAGCCACAGAGTGTGTGTGTGTGTGTGTGTGTGTGTGTGTGACAGCTTAGTTCTATTAATGACTTATTGCCTCTGCCTCTGTGGAGTCCAGGCCTGCTTTGAAAAGGTATTGGACCCCCCATGGTACCATCACTCAAGTACACACACCACACACACACACGCATCCTGGGGCTCAAACACCTTCCTTTTCCCTTTTCATCTATCTGTAAAACACACAGCAGGAGAAAGCCACAGAAGAGGAATATGGAAATGGGGCTGATGGGTGGCCTGCAGTGGAAGCCATCCTTTTCTGAAGTCCTCCATCATGCATTTATACTTTAGCTAGCCTCTATTCATTCCATACAATATTGTATTGAGTAATCCTTTCAACTACTGATGCCATTACTACACAAAAATACTGCACAAAAAAGGTAGCGAGGTAATGACAAGAACTGGAACTGCACTGGAAGTAGCAGAATGTGGGTTTTTGCAGCCATGCTAGCCACCATCGCCATCGGTCCACCACTTTAGTCAAGACTGAAATATTAGTGGTTGAATGGATTGCCATGAAATTTTTTTGATCTTCATGGTCCCCAGAGGATGGATCCAGCAGGTCGAAGCTTTCACTTCTCCTGTGAAATATCTCAACATTTACTTGATGGATTGGCACAAAATTTTGTACAGACATTCATGTTCCCCGGAGGATGAAGACTACTGACTTTGGTGATACCCTGACTTTTCCTCTAGTGCCCCAATGAGGTTTACATCTGTGGTTTTGAGTGAAATGTCACAACAACTGCTGGATGGACTGCCATGACATTTGGTACACACATGCATGGCCATCAGAGTTTGTTTTGTGCTCATCAGTGTCTGTCAGAGTAGCAGTATGGCATGGTTACATGCAGCAGATGCCCATCTTTGCCTAACACTATATTCAATAAATATTATAATGCTTGTGCATTCTAAATTCTTAATTAATTCTTCTTTATTCAAGATGTATTTAAAGCTGCACTATGCAGCTTCATATTTTGGTGGCTCCATGTGGCAGTCAAAGATAGTGTTTGAAATTTTCTGACATCATTACCCGGAGGTCATTTGACATAAATTGATGAAACTGTGGACCTTTTGGAAATCTTCTTAGTTGCCGTTCGCAGTGGTTAATCTAGTTTACTCTGAGTAGAGTGCAGACTCAGTGATGTTTTCGGATACAGTTTTAATGTTTCATTCTGTTTCAGCTTCAAAATGTATAGATTTGGACAAAAAGCTGAATGCACAGTATCTCCATTAGTCGTGATAGGCTCCTCTCTTCTGTTTTGACCCCAATCTGTTATTTGGCCTGAAAAAAGCAAGTGTATTATTGTGTAATATTAGCTGCTTTAACATATAATTTGATTCTAAATGTATGTCCTATTTTATTGTTACATAATCATCTGTGTACCCATTTGCCAAGACAAAACCAACAATTAACAACCAAAACATTTTCAAGCAATGTTTTATTAATTTGTGACTGCAATGGATTCATGTGGTAGCTGAGATAAGAAATTTTCTCTGTAATGTGGAGTACAGCAGGCCTCTGTGGATGCACTAGAAGGTATTTCGCTGCCCAACAACAATCTGGACCACAGTGGCTTTCCTGAGCAGAGCCTTGGTGGAAAGATAGAGTCAGACAGCAGTGCAGAGAAGAACATGTCAAACAGAGGTAAACTGTAAACACAGATGGGGATAAATATGTTCCATTTATCGAAATATTTCATCAACAAATGTGTCAAAATACAGAAACAAGCACTTGCAACAGCCAACCCATTCAGTTAAATAAATAAAACAATATAAAGGTAACTGAGCGGCTTTGGCAATATCAAAATACATAAGATCAGTAATTTTTATATATTTTTTCTTCATTAAAAGCACCATGTAAGCCAATTATCACTTCTGTCTTGGTTTTCTATTGCACCCACTTTTTCAGATCAGTGACAAATGGTGACATATAGCAGAAAAGTTATCTCTAAATATAATATACAGGGGAAATATTGTGCATTTCTATCCTTAGTCGTCATGAAAGTAAAGAAAGGAAAATAAGGGGATGCAGATATACAGCAGGGAGTGAAAAAGGAGTTGATTTTGCCTCCAAGGAGAGGACAGAAATGTTAAAAAGTTGGGCAGATGAGAAAAAGATTATAAGGTGTGGAAAGGGATGACTGGAGGTGAGAGACATGGAGGAGGAGAAGATGATGTGAGAAATTAAAGTGTGAGCAATGTCAATGTGGAGAGGAGGGGGGATGTGAGGGGCTCTCCCATTTCTGCTTTTTTAATCCCGAGACTCCCATGAACATGGCTTCCCCAGCACTACCCGATCTGCCACCATGGGAAAGAATATGTACTCTGGTTTATATTTTATAGACTGACATGAAGTGTAATGCAGTTATTTAGCAGCTGTTTCTCATGGCTGTACCTCTTATTCATTCTGACTCTCCAGTCTGATAACGATTTGGTTTCTAAGTAGGGCAGAACACAGAGACAAACACTCTAATTAATAGATAATTACAAGGCTTTATAATTCATCAAAGTCCTGCGTGGTCTCCAGAGCATCAGTACGGATAACACATTAGAGTCCTCAGTTCAATCAACTTCAGCCTTTGCAGTATTTTCTCCTGCACATGTGAGTTTTTTTCTATTTCTGTCCTCATTCTGTATCTAAATGGAACTGATGGTTGGTGTGTCAAGCAGGGAAGCCCCTCACTCTTGCTGCTGCAGCTGATACGCTCTGGTGGGACTTTATCTATTATGCATACATATCACCTACATCTTCATCATTGTGACACTCCAATCATGCTGGAAACCCTTCCTGGATCCAAACACAAGCTGAAAATCAGACTCCTTTAAATTTTTTCTGTGCTTGTGCAACCACGTGTGGTGGTCCACATGCATGCTTTTTATTTGTTTATGTTTTGTCTCCACACAGCATGCAGGCTCAAACAATAACAGAGTGCCACAGCCAGCCGAGCTTCAGCTGTGTTCCTCCCTCTCCCCTCATCCTTTCTCCCCCACCCCTCTCTCTGTTGCCGGGGTTACAGCAGGACCTGATGCGGTTCCTGGCCAGTCAGGCTTTGTTCTACAGATGGCCCTGTCCTCGCTCCCTCTCTGCTTCTCCTCCTGTCTGCCTCCTCTGTGCCTCTGTCATGTGCAGCTGCACTCCAGCCCTGATATCTATAGTTATGCTAATATGAGCAGATGATTAAGTAGTCCACACATGCACACACAGCTGTTTTGTCCATATGGGCCTCCTCTTCATATGTGAATAGTCAGATTGCAACACCTCTGTGTGCCTTTACTGTTAATGTGTGTGTGTGGATAGGAAGAGGATGTGGGATGGTTGAGGGAATGTCACTGGCTGAGTAACAGGAAGACACTGCTTGTAAAAGTGGAGTGATAAGAATCTGGATCTAATTTATCATATACGGTAGATTACTGGTGGATTTGTCTGGGGGGTAATAACAAAGACTCACTGAATCTCACAATAGCACATCAATACATTAGTTAGGTCGATTAACTACCAATAACAATAATTCATGTAAATTAATTTTTTTCATTGGAACAAAACTACTGCAGACAAATGTAAAAGGTTACTGTACAAATTTAAATTTTCTATGTAAATCTGCATTCCATGACTCAGTCACCATATAAATTAGACTCCTACTGCTGTTGTGAATAAAAGATGTCTGTCTGTCTGCGTGTCTCTTTTTTTCTCTGACATTAGTCCTCTTGTCATTCCCTAAGGCCTCTCCCGGGGGGAATATAACCAGAGAAGCACTTAAACTTTCTCCACAGCTCAAGGGAGATGTGATCAAGTGCCATATCTATCCAGGGGATGTCTCAGCACCATCCCATCACAACCTCCACAGAGTTTTCCAATCATACACATAAATATATTTGACACATGCTCAGGCTTGCCATTACCATTTGATCATTTTCCCTACTGTGACTAGCTTTATCTTTGTAGCTATAATACAAAAATAATATGAAATGAAAACATGAAATAATAGTATTACTTTTGTAGCCATGCTAGTAGCATAGCTCTAGAGATGACAATGTCGGTCTGTCAGTCACTCATCACTTTGGTCCAAACTGAAAAATCTCAACAACTATTGGACTGATTGCCATGAAATTTTGTACATTCATGGCTGAATCCTACTGATGTTGGTGATCCCTGACTTTTCATCTAGCACCACCAGCAGGTTGACATTTTTGATACAGATATCCATCCAATAGAATGAATCTCAATGACTTTGGTGAGCCGCTGACTTTTCCTCTAGCGCCACCATCAGGTCAGAGTTTTCACATATCATGTGAAATATCTCAACATCTACAGGATGGGTTGGAACAACATTTTGTACAGACCTTCATGGTTCCCAGACAATGAATCCTACTGACTTTGGTGATCCCCTGACTTTTCTTCTAGCAGGCTGTGGTTTTGAATGGAATGTCTCGTCAACTGATGAATGGATTACCATGAACACATTCGTGTCCCCTCAGGATGAATCATAATAACTTTAATTTGCTCAACCTGCAAACTAATGACAGTCCCATCAGCCTCAGCTGTACTTTGTGTTTAGTGCTAATTAGCAAATGTTAGCACGCTAACATGATAAACTAAGATTGTGAACATGGTAAACATTACACCTGCTAAATATCAGAATGTAAATATTGCCATTGTGAGTATGTTAGCATGCTGACTTTAGCATTTAGCTCAAAGCACCACTGTACCTAAGTACAGCCTCACAGAGCCGCTAGTGTGGCTGTGGACTCTTAGTCTTGTTTTTTGCTATTAGAGCCAGCTTTGTTCAGTAAGTACAATTGGAGGACAAGGAAATTGGCTCGGCACCAACGTTAGACCCATTGTGAAGGCAAGAAAAAGGGGAGAAACTCAGAAGAAAACCATATGAGGAAAGACATTGAAGAAAAATTGGCTCAGCCGGATGGGCAGTAGCATAGCCTAATTAGATGCAAGGAAAAAAACAACAACAAGCAAGATAAATGTTCCTTTACAGTAGTAGTGGCAATAGTGTGGTGTGTGGTTAGGCAAATGTTAATATTTCCCAAGGAGATGGCCTGAAATCTTTTTAGAGAAACTAATGCACATGTAGACTTCTTGTGGGGTCAGAGCCTACAACCATACATAAATGCTGACCGGTAGACGCTGGGGCAGGTTGCCAGATACGTGATCCCCAGCCTTAGTTTTCTCTTAAAGACATTAACTTCATTATTTTTCCAGGAACTGTGTGAATGGATGCTGCTGTGCATCCCTTGCAGAAGATCCAAACCAGCCCATTTTCTCAAATGCAACCAGATGTCCATGACCTCAGCCAGCTGAGTCTGTTCTTCCTAAAAAATGACCCACTTCCCCCTCACATGCTCTTTCGGCCTGTTTCAATGCCTTTCAGTCAGCCACATTCCAGTTTGAGGCATTCAAGCGCAATGTGCAAGGTAGCCTAATTTCGTAGGTTAATAAGGGAGTTGGGGTGGTCCTATATTTATCATGGAGAGTGGAAACCACATTAAAAGGCCCTTTGGCTGTCCCTGAGCTCTTTCCCTGTGGACCGACTGGCCCTTTTAATATAAGACAGCTTCATTGTGGCCTCAATAGGAAAACAGGCTCTACACCGAATGTATCAGTCACAGTCACAGTCCTACCAATCATTATCATTATGTGTATAGGTATAGAACTGTCAAAATGTTAACACTTAGACCCAGAGCAGGGATCTAACCATAACTGCAACCTTTTTCTTAATGAGCCTAATTTTAATGTCTTCCTCCTGCATTGCTTCTATTAAATTGTTAATTTTATTTTCATGACTTCCATAGAATTGTGCTTCCAGTACTGGGCTGAACAAACCTCAGTTCAGTTTCAATGTATTTTTGGAACCAATGTCACTATGTACAAATACTCCATCACAAGCATTCCTGCATTCAAAATCTTACTAAAGTAAAAGTATAAAAATACATTCAAAATGTACTTAAAGTATCAAAAGTAAAAGTATTTATTATGCTGCAGAATGGTGCCTGTCAGAGTTTGTTATCATATATTATAATAAAGGGTTATTATTATTGATGAAAAACATGTCAGATGCATTTAAATGTTGTAGCTGGTCAAGTTGGAGCTAATTTTAATAACTTTATACTATTTAATCTGCAACAGTGCATAATATTTTATAATCTAATAATGTGTTTTGTAAGAAAAATCTTAATCTGAAAAGTAACTAGTAACAATAGCTGAAAAATCAATGTACAATGAAGTACAATGTTTCCCTATGAAATATAGTGGAATCAAAGTGTAAAGTTGCAGAAAATGATTGTACTTAACGAAAAAATTCGAGTATTTAGTGTAACTGCTAAAATGTATTTAAACTTTTTTTTAGGTCAGTTAGACCCTGCTACTGGAAATATATTAGTTATAATAAGTTTTTGGACTGTATCTCAAAGTTGTAAAAATAGCATGTATAGGGCTGGTCTGTATAAGGTTAACTATTTGTTTTGGGTTTTTGTCCTTCCTTTTTTTCCATTTTTTTTGGGTAAAACCACTATTGGTGCCCCCTAGTGGTAATATAAAAAAGACACTGTGGGCATGTTACACTTTAAAGTAAGGGTAAGCCTGCAGGGAAAAAATGTAAGCAAATTCAATATCCTTACAAGTACAGTGTAAATAGTATAAGTTTGCATGTGTGGGCGTGTGAGGGTGGGGCTGCATGTGTCAGGCTGGGTGTTGCCACACATTGCCCATGTTGATGGGAGACTTCTCAGATTAGTCCAGTCATCTGATGCCCATTTAATCTAATCTGGAGGAAGCAGATGTTCATGAGCAGCAAACACAGTCATCCCTCACAATTAGCCCAATGTCTCTTTCCTTCTCTCCTCCTTTCATCCCTTTGGTATTGTGTTCTTTCCCTTGTTGATATGATGTCTGAGAGTGTGTTTGCATGCATGACTGTGGTGTATTGAGTATGAAGGCATGTGACTTCATCTGTTAAAGACATCAGAGGAGAAGTTTAAAAGAGAGCTGCTTTATAGGTTTTACGAAACTCATATTTGATATTTTCTTTGTTGAGCAGAATCAGTTGAGTAACCAGTCAACTTCCATGCTTTCTCTCTGTCATTTTATTCTCAGCTCAAATGTTCACAGCATAATTACACGCCAAATGTCTTTAAATTTAAATTCGAAAGAGTTTTAGAATAATTAAATGATTAAAACTTCCTTTTAGTCGATGTCCCCACAGTGCTGCATGACAGGGGGAGAATATTGTAACCAATTTGTTCCCCAAAATACTTTTGAATTTTAAATTTGTTTTCCAGTCCAGAAAAGCGTAAGTGACCTTAGATCATTTTTGAACCACAACTGTGCTTGCAATTGGGCTCTAAATGTTTTGGGAACCAGTCTTTCTTTGGGCCCTCTGCAGTCTACTCAGTGGTTAGATTGAATAAGTTTAAACTGTGATTTGTCAATCCATAATATGTTCAGCTGCTTTTACATGACCTAATTCCAATAGTGCTAACCCTAGACTGACCTAATATTTCTATTTTGTCTATTTTTTCTAAGTTTTAAGAATAGCTTTGCTAAAACAACACGCCTGTTACTTCTAGCTTGTTAGAGGCATTATTGTTCACTTGACACTGAAATGGGAACCTGTTCCTATTTAAATCTGCACACATTTTAACGCTATGCTTCCAATTCTGTTTACCAATGACTGCTGATTTCTTATATTCTTATTTAACTGTTGCTCAGAGGTATCTTTGTCTCTTTCTGCCCTTTCAGTTGTCAGTCTGGTTGAACCATTGTACAGCGTTTTTCTCTTTTTTTGTAAACCCTTCATAAAAAATAACATCTTTTTGTAAAGAGCACTTTCTACAACCGAAAAGCATGAAAGACCATTCAAAAATATGGAGTATTCCTCTCAGCCATCTGACTGTACCGAATCAAACAGACAACTCCAAACTTTTGAGCGGTAGTGTATATACAATTATTGGTTTGTCTATATGAATTATCTTATCATCTCATCCTCATTGACAAAAGAATGTTTGTAAAAAGAAAACAAAAACAACTCTTGCTCCCTGGTAACGTTCACTGTTTTTTTTATTTTATTTCAGCACCTCGGACAGCAGCCGTCAGGGGCGTCACTTCAGAAAATCCTTGCAACTAATGTCACTGGGCAGTAAAATTTGCTAACCAAACTTGCATGGAACAATTCGAGGAGACAACTGGAGAAATAACAGATGAGTGATGAAGTTTCAGGTGGGAAAGGCAAGAATTTCTCTCTCTCTCTCTCTCTCTCTCTCTCTCTCTCTCTCTCTCTCTCTCTCTCTCCCTGTGTGATTATAGCTGACCAAATCTGTCACAGAACCGGCGATGTGTACTGTAGGTGCCCCTTTTGACATTCTCCATATTAGCCCTTAAATATTATGGGCTAGTGTGCATGTGGTGGGACTGTGTGTGTGTGTGTGTCATTTGATGTCATGATCATTAGTATTTCTTTAGAACGTGGCACTTGTTTTTATGTGTGTAGTATACTATATACTGTATTTTATATTCTTTTTCATACTGCTATTACTTTAACAACACATTTCTATCTCTCACATCGACCTGTTCGACCTCCCTCCTCTCTCTCTCCGCCCTCCCTGTTTGCTCGTCTTCCCTTTAATGGTACCATCGCCACTTTGGGTCGCAATCATCAATTATACTTCAGATTTCAGATGCGATGCCAAACATTGTAAACAGGATTTCTTTGTACGTAATTAAGAAACTAACGACGGCAGAATTATGTACACTATTCCATTTCCAAATGCATTTAATTTTACCATGGCACACCCAAATTCGTTTCTTGGATGAACAAAAGATGTGACAAAAGGTAGCGCGTAATGCTGGTGCGTCTTTTAAGACTGTACCGGAAAAAAACATGAGGCAGTGATATATTTATGAGTAGCCTATTTGAAAATGTCCTATCTGTGGGCAATGACCTTGTTTAAAAAGAAGACGGTTTGGGCTCGCCTAGTAAGCGTGTGTGTGTGTGTGTGTATGTGTGTGTGTGTGTGTGCGCTTGAGCGCGTGTCTACAAGAAGGAGGAGAGGGGCAGAGGGAGGCGGGCACGCCCAAACGATGGTGCCAGTCTGTTGCTTCTTGTGTATATCTGTGCGTCCTGCGATTGGCGGAGGACAGGGAAAGGTACCCAGCGCTGGCGCGCCGTGGGCGGGCGGTAGGCCTGTTTATAAACCCAGATCTTCCCCGTGGGCGGGAACAGCAACAGAAGAGAGTGAAAGTAAAGCGAAGGAAGAGAGTGAGAGACAGTGGAGGAGACGAGGCTGTGGCGGCGGCTGTGGTTGACCGGGGTTCGCAGAGGGGGCGAGGCGGCCGCCCCTGTATGCCTCTTCAACCGCGCATGGACGACCACCTCAGCCTCCTGCAATCACCCACGCCGAGCGCAACAAAAACCCGGGGCGACAACCTGGTGAACCACGGATACACCGAGACAGAGGCCGACGTGATGACGGTGGTGGCGTGTGACAACATGCTAGAAGAGTCTGCGGCTCTCCCGGGCCACCACTCTCTGGACCGATATGAACCGGATCACGAATGCTGCGAGAGGGTTGTCATCAACATCTCAGGGTTACGGTTCGAGACGCAGCTCAAGACTCTCTCCCAGTTTCCAGAGACGCTGCTGGGGGACCCCAAGAAGAGGATGAGGTACTTTGATCCTCTCAGGAACGAGTACTTTTTCGATCGGAACCGACCCAGCTTTGACGCCATTCTGTATTACTACCAGTCTGGCGGGCGCATCAGAAGACCCGTTAATGTGCCCATTGACATTTTTTCTGAGGAGATCCGGTTCTATGAGCTGGGTGAGGAGGCTATGGAGAAGTTCAGGGAGGATGAAGGCTTCATAAAAGAGGAGGAGCGGCCGTTGCCAGAGAATGAATTTCAAAGACAGGTGTGGCTGCTTTTTGAATACCCAGAGAGTTCTGGTCCCGCACGGGGCATAGCGATAGTGTCTGTCCTGGTCATTCTCATCTCCATTGTCATCTTCTGCTTAGAGACATTGCCAGAGTTCAGGGACGACAACAGGGATCCGATCACCATTGAGCCTGTGATAAATGGCACACTCCCATATTTCATCAGCCCCTTCTCAGACCCGTTCTTTGTGGTGGAGACGTTGTGTATTATCTGGTTCTCCTTCGAGCTGCTGGTGCGCTTCTTTGCATGCCCGAGTAAAGCCACGTTCTCCAAAAACATTATGAACATTATTGACATTGTGGCCATCATTCCCTATTTCATCACCCTGGGCACAGAGCTGGCAGAGAGGCAAGGAAACGGACAGCAGGCCATGTCATTAGCCATTCTGCGCGTAATTAGGCTTGTTCGGGTATTTCGCATCTTCAAACTCTCGCGTCACTCCAAGGGGCTTCAGATTTTAGGACAGACTCTGAAGGCCAGTATGCGTGAGCTGGGCCTGCTCATCTTCTTCTTGTTCATCGGTGTCATCCTCTTCTCCAGTGCTGTCTACTTTGCTGAGGCAGACGACCCAGATTCGGGTTTCAACAGCATCCCGGACGCATTCTGGTGGGCTGTTGTCACCATGACAACCGTTGGCTATGGGGACATGCACCCCGTGACCATCGGGGGAAAGATTGTGGGGTCTCTGTGCGCGATCGCTGGTGTGCTGACCATTGCCCTGCCTGTACCTGTCATCGTCTCCAATTTCAACTACTTCTACCACAGAGAGACGGAGGGAGAGGAGCAGGCACAGTACCTGCACGTGGGCAGCTGTCAGCCTCTGGCAGACACAGATGAGCTGAGGAAGACTCGCTCCTCTTCCTCACTCAGCAAGAGCGAGTATATGGTAATAGAGGAGCACGGGATCAACAGCACGTTCAAACAGCAGCCCAACTTCCCCACCACCACGCAAAACAACTCGCAGAACTGTGTGAACATAAACAAAAAGATTTTCACCGACGTGTAGCCAATTTTAGAGTGGTGGCCCTGAACACAGGAGAGGGTGGTGTGTCAACAAACAGCTGGTTCTGTCGTTGCGCACCAGCGCGTGGAAGTAGCGGTAGAGATCAGATGTAGAAAGAAAGGAATAAAGAGAGAGATAAAGAAAGAGCAAACCCTGTCTGTTCAGAGACGCTGCTTTGTGCTCCATTCAAAGCAGCGGGATTTTTCATTTCAGTGATCTGAATTCATAATTCTGTATGGTTCCATTCGCGCTTGGAGAGAAAGAGCTCCTTAAAGAATTATGCCTACTATTCTTCTCTGAGTGAGGGAATTGACCTGTTGTGCATTGTGCAATAGCCAATATATTATCACAACAGGTAATAATAGAAGCTTTATAACTGTGAAAGATGTATGTTACTCGAAGGACACTCACATTGTATTAACATGCGTTATGAGTCGTGATTCGTCAGTCATAGCCTATTTATAATAATCAGAATCATTTAAATATGTGTGTGTGTTTAAACACATGTAATGTCTGAAAAACACAATTCTGCATATATTATTCAATTAGACCGTTCTGTGCTTTGCCTTTATTGTGCGTTAAAGTCTAGTCCAAATGCTACTGTCTTTAAAAAAGAATCCCTTGTAATTCTTTGATATGAACCTTCCTGGTAAGATATTTAATGCGTAAACAGCACCATATAAACACAGGGGCCAGGCGACTGTCACTGTCTCATTATCGGTGCAAGACACACGTGAGCGAGGAAAACACATGCTCTTTCATGCACACACACAGCGATCAAAGATGGAGCGTGCTTCTCTTTGGATGCCTCAAATATAGCTGTGATGCAGTCTCTATGGTGACGGTCGTTTCCTCGGTAACCCCGGTCACCGTTGCCATGGCACCCTTGTTTCCACAGTAACCTCCCAGATGGCTTGGAAGATATATTGAAGATTCTCATCTGAAAAGCTTGTCTTCAGTCTCTAATAAGACTGTTTTGTAATCACGCTTTGCGTGCGTAAAATACAAGCCCAAACATGCCCAGCGCCACTGTCGCTAATCAGCAAGCTCACTCAGTGACTGTAACATTGACACAAAAACATATTGGAGTAAGAAGGTCTGTTTTCAATTTACCACCATGAACTGCCCCCCAAAAATGAACCAGGCATATAAAATAAGCCGGTAGAAGCGGAAGGAGAGGGGGCGTGTGAGGAATTATGAATGGACTGGGAGCACATTATGTCTGGCTGTCTGGAGTGCGCTACTGCGGGTGCTCAGCAGAGGCTGCTGTTCTCCCACTAATGAAATTGGTAAGTTCTGAGCACATGCCTCAGTCTCCTTGTGAATTTTCCCTTTAACTTTAGCCATGAAACCAGTGTTTATTCTGTTTGTATATTTACACAAGTGTTTTATGGACTTTTCATTACAGGCAGGTGAGTTTAATCTAAAGAATGACCCTCAAGAGAATAATGCAAGTACATCTCCACCTGCAGGTGCAGGACAAAACAGTTCCTTACAATTCTTACATGGTTTTATAGTTAATATCACAACATAATGTAAGGGAGGTGATTGTGTTTTTCTGTCATAGCTTTTATTAATCCTTAACAATGTAGTGATGTCTCACCAGTTGCTGGTACCTACATGTTTAGACCTCATCAGCCTGAGTGTGTGGCCTCTTCTATTTTGTGTAATGGGTGCGATGCTCCTGCAGTGTGCCCTGGTTGTCTTTAACCTTCAGCTGACTTTGTCTATGAAATGAACAAGGGCACCAACAGCATGCCCACCCAGCTTGTCTCAGTGCTGCCCCCTGGTGGCCACCATCTCGTGCTAATAGAACAGGTGGCTCTTACCTGCTTTGTGACCTAAGTAGTCTTTTGCCATTCATATCAAAGGCAGAGAGAGAGAGGTCAAATAACCATGACATACCAGACAGCAAGATAAAATAGAGAGCTGCTGGTTTGACACTGGTATTGTCGAATAACATCTGTACTGTTTCTTATCAAATGTGTGATGAATGGAGATTGTTTTCAAGTGTAGTGTGTTTTCTTCTGTATTTTATTTGCTAAAAACAGTAAATGATCACTTGCATACTTATAATAATTAGTTTATATTGCAGTCTCAGTGTGTGAATTTGGATTGTAGGGCCCATTGAAAATTACAAGTGACTACAAGTGTGAGCCTCTACCTTGCCTTTTTTCCTGTTCCATATTCTTGTCTTTGAAACTGCTGCACTGCTATCCCTGCAGATTTATGTCTAGATTTATAAAAAAGCGATGAGGGTGAGAAGGAAATACATTTTTAAAAAGGCTGGGTAATGAGGATGGGTAATCTATCAAACAACCATGTTCTGAATCTATTTAGTGTGGCTGTGTAAAACTCAAATGAATGCTTGTGAGCACGTGTATGGTAGTACACTAATAATATGTATATGTATGTCTCCAGTCATGGTTGAGTCATAATTAGGGCAGCCTCATTTGCTGGCTTACACTAAAGGCAAAGTGGGAGGTCCAACAGATTGATCTCTTCATTGATTATTCCTTTCCATTTTGACCCCTGACCTTGACTTCATATTTTTTCAGTGAAAACCTCCATATAAGTCATCAGTTAAATGGCCTGCTCATTTCTCAGGTCACATAAAAGCTTCAGCAAGGAGAAACACTGGTCTATTGATCAGTAAGCAAGATATATTATGCAGGAGACAGGAGCTACTTGTTTATCATCTAACTAGATTGGTCAGTCTGGAAGCTATTCTCATAGGCACGAGCAGGATAGACAAACACACAGACATAATAGAGTACTGTACCATGCAGGTTTGTCTTTTTAATTCTTATTCTGTCCACTTCTGCTAATGTGTATCTCTGCAGCACACTTGAATATTACATTTGTTTCTGTCACAGACTCTCCTCTCCTTACCTCAGCTCCTCTTTCTTAAAGTTACACTACAGTTACACTGCACTACAGTGTAGACATTTAGTTGTTGCTCTTATATGGGGTAAATTGCAGTAAGTGAGCTCACTCAAAGACAGCTTAATAAGAAATGTGGGGACAGTTCTAGTGAAATTTTGCCCTTCTTGTTACAGGACAATCTCTCATATCTAAAAGTTGCCTGTTCCTCTCTTCTCCTCTCTTCTCTTCCTCTCTCCTCTCCTTCTGAATTGACAGTGTTTACAGTTTGATTTTTGCATGAGTGGTAATGAGACAGCAGGGAGAGGAGGAGCAGCCTTGTGTTGTTAATCAGACCGCCAAGCTGGGTGATGGGTCCGGCTACGCTGTGTAGCTTTAACAACTTTGCTTTTTCTTTGCCTCCTCCTCATCCCCACTTTCTCTCAGGTGAAAATTGTTCCATTTTTCTGCACAGACCTCCTGGAACCCCTGCCGACCCTAATTAGACTGTCTCCCACTTAGGTAAATAGACTGTACATGATCAGCAGAGTAAATATGACATGGGTGAACTTCAGCTAGAATTCACTGATAATTACTTTGAAAGCTTTTCTCATTTTAGAGCAGTATTAACCCTTCTGTCCCTTTTTTCCCTTTAGGGATGCAATGACATTGGTCTTCCTGTTGGGCCTGATGGGCCAAAGTTAAGAGTTGAGACAGACCTCCCACTGGATCAATTTTTCCTCCCCTGCCCTCCTCCTCCTGATTGCTGTCCTCAAACCTGGACTTCTAACAAGCAGTGCCTAGCAGTTCTCCCCCTCCAGTGGATCACCACTCAATCCAAAATGCAACAAAATGCAATCGCAGGAATGGACAGACATATAACATATTCCACGTACAGTCTTGTAGCTGCAGTTTTATGACTGCTTCTGTTCTGGAGTTACCACACTGTGAATGGAACCATCACAGGATCAAAAGTGATTCAGGCAGTGACAGAATTCAGCTGGAACTGTGTTATGGACTCTGACATTTCTCCATACTGCTTTCTATATAAAATTCAAAAGGACAGATTCAGGAAACAGCCAGCAATTTTGCAAAGCACATTTCATTCCTGGACTTTACACGATTTCTACATTCTGTATTCATGTTTCTGGGTAACGATATTCATTACGGACAATAACTGACAAACAGCTTTAGCTTCAAGTCAAAAGTGGTAAAAATGAGGCCAACCGTGATTTGCTGATATGAAACTGTGATAAAAATCAAAGACTGTTAGCCATATGCCTTTCTTAGCTCTGTGTGCTCTGTATTGCTAATATATGAAACACACACATATGTACGTGTGCTGGTTGCAGCTATTCCCCTGACCTACACATGGAGAACACTACAAAGACATGCACATACTCATAGACACAGACACACAAACACACACACACACACGTATACACATGCCTGTGAATGGCTCTCTTTTATCCCAGAGTGCACTGGTGTTTTTTGGGATGGGGCAGAATATTGTCAGGGGAAGGCTGTGCATACTAGTATTTGTTCTGTGTTATTCTGTGCTGTCTTTAACATGACCCATATAAAGAGATTTTGAGTTGTGCTGTCATTATTTGAGAGGAGCTACAGCCTGCTTTCACTCAATTACTGAGAGAATGGCACTCATCTATGTCTGGGAGAATATCTAGGTCCAATTACTGATCTAATAACCTATTCTGTGTGCGTACAGTATATTTCTATTATGCCAAATAAGACTAGAGACATTTGACACAACATAACCCTCTCTGTGTGTGGATGTTTCTGTACAGTTAATCCACTTCTAGCATTCACTCCAATATGTTGTTTTTAGTATAAGCAACCTATTCAATTTGAATTTCATTATTTAATGGGATCAAGGTAAAATAAGGGCAGAGCAAAAACATCAAATAGTTTATAGTAGGGCACTAGATCAAGTGATTACAGTATTTTTATACTGTGTGTAAATGTGATTATGTGCCTGATAAAAAAAAATGGTGACATATTTTTAATGGTTTAATCATTCAATGTTGCTCTAATTTCTAAAGTTAAATGGACCATAAGTATCCATAAAAAAGATGCTGACACACAGGAAATGTCATTGTTTAACAAGTTTTTCCCATGCAGAGCCTCACACAGTGACAGTCTTTTAGTAGTGAACAACAGTGTTTGGCTCGCAGCCCTTTAGATGGATGGTTACAGAAAAACACACTCAACACAACCGAAGTCTCCCTTGTAGTTGTGCTGAACAGACAGAATAAGGCAACCTCTCTGTAACAGGGTGACTGGGCCAGTCCTTTATGAGAGTATACTGCATCTATTTGTAAACATCAATGAAATAGAGGGATAATAATAAAATAAAAGACACTATTCTGTCTGACAGATTTAAGAAGTGCATTACAACATCAGCCAGGCATTTAGATTTGACTTGAAAAAGAGATGGTGATTCCAAATTTTAAGAGAACATTATCTCAAGTTGCCACACATTTGGCTGCATGGCTGGACCTTAAAGAGAACTGAACTGTGTATGAGCCCAGTGGAAAACTTCATGTCTTCCCTGTGCCGAGGAGGTAAATATTAACATTCTTACAGAGGTTTACAGCCATCACACTGTCATCCTGTGTATGAGCACGTGTGCTTTATTGTTTCAGTGAGCCCACCAGCTCACTAATAATTCTGCCATCTCTCTGGGCTATTGTCAACGAGTATCAAACCGCCTTTCTATAAGGCATATTGGAAATGTGGTGATAGTTCTAGACTAAATGTTTATCAGTACAGCACAATTATAGACAAAATCCCCCTTAAACTCTTTCTCTTTCTGGCTCTTTGCCTATCATTTTCTCTCTCTTTCTCTGACTTTCTTACTAAACATGTTAGTGAAAGACACAACTGCCTATGAGATCACATAAATGCCTATGATGTCATCAAAGCTCACCACCAGCCATGGCGCTACAGCAGGAAATCTCCATTGCAACAAGGAAGGATTGTTGGTAAGATAAAGAGAATGGCCAAATAGAACAGATTAAGCCCTCTACAGGTGCACTGAAAGGATCACCACTTAAGCTGTTCATATTAGTATCAATTGTTGCAGCATTTATGTGTACATGGCTTCTGAGAAGGGTGGGGGATGCCAGTTTGTCATTTTGTGTGTCTCTGTTTTGTGTGCTAGTGTGTGTGTCTCTGGCAGAGGATCAGTGTATTGCCCCACAGGCAGATTGGGTCTCACCATGCAGGGACTCAACAGCAGGTCTAAGTTGAGTTAAGACAATGCCAACAGAAGCCATTCATGAGCCAACACCAGATTGTATGCACACACAAACAACATAGAGGATTACAGGGCTAAATGCCAACCACAGCTAATGATGAAAGCATATTCCAACATCTTTAAGAAGATGAAATTACTTTAAATTACTTTAAGACTCCAATAACGGATATCTGTTTTGACCACTTGGGGGCAGCAGAAATAAGTTGTGAACACTACATTGACATATTATCACCTTTTATGTTGTTATGAACTTATTAGAAAACAGTTGCTCATTTAAATATCCAGCAGTTATGGACAACATTATCAATTATTTGGAGTTGTGTTTCTGGTCACCTGGCAAATCTAAGTCCAATATATTCATTCACTTTTAGCTCTGTTTTTGGTCTCTACCAACTCCTGAGGTGTTAAATGCGCCACTGTGTTCATTAGCTAGTTACTAACTATGTGCGCCTGCCGTTTGGGGCTGAGCAGGTAGTATATAATGGGTTCTTAGAGCTTTTTCGCTAAAAACAGATACCTGATGTGGCTAAAAAGCAGTGAGAGTAAACCAGAACAGTAAAGTTGCAGGCCTGACAGCACAAACAATAAGCTGAAAATTGCTATAAAGCTCCATAAAGCTGAGGGGAACTGCAGATTCGAGTGATAATTCTCTGTAAGTTCATCACTAGGAGCGACCCCTTTCATATTATCACATAGTTTTCACATTAACATTTGATAGATTTTTATTATGAAAATATTTATTATAGCTACTTTAAAAGCACATGCAGTATTTTTCCTAAGGGTCTAATGATAGAGGGTGTCATATGTTGCTCAGGTTGTAACACCGCCTGAGACAATTTTCTCATTTTAAGTTATATAAATAGGTTATGAAAGGTTATAAAAGGGTTATAAAAATAATAAGGGTTAGGTTATACAAATAAATCTGATTTGACTTGACCTGAATTCATTAAAGACCCTTAAAACCTTTTAACCTTGTAAGACCTTTAAAAATAAGCACACTAATGATTACAACCTTTCCTAACATACATGACATAAAATAAAACTTTTTTTATCCTTCACATATTATCCTAATGTATGTGGTAACATTACATGTGGCTCACTTATTTCTTTGTGACTTTCAACTGAGTGATATTTCTATGTTCACTAGCAGAGCCACACCATTGGCAACTGGGAAGGATGGTTGCTAAGGATGATGACGCTGTTGCTAGTGCTTCCACAAAAATCTGATTATTCCTGGATGTTGATTGGCCGATCAGTTCCAGTTTTCAGCCACAAGCGCAGGAGACAAGGTGGGACTCCCTATCCACACGTACTGTATGTTCTATATGCAAATGCACAAAACAAAACTATCTCAGACATACACATTATATGCCGTCTTTGATGTGCACCAACACATGCAGGCACACTAACAAAAACATCCAAAATAATATCTGCAGCATATTCAGACCCAGATGTTAAGACACATTTGATTTTCTTTCAAGCTGTTGGAAGGGGTGACTGCTGCCAGTCATCTCAGTTTTTGCTGTCAAAACAAACAGACAGATGGTGGAGAGAGTGATAGCATAAAACAAAGAGAGAGAGAGAGATGCTGCTGTGCGCTACTGGATGACTCATCACTCTGTCACTGTGACCTTTATCTGCTAACCTCTCCACCTCTATTGTTCCCCTTAATTTTCATTTTCTGCACAACTCTAACTACATTGCCTGCTGACTATGTTAGTCTCCTCACGTCCTCTTCAACTCACCCTCTTCTCTGTAACACACATCTGCTCTTCCTGACATCAATTCAACATTTTCCTCCTTTTGCTTTCCTCCCATTTGCTGGGGAGATTTCTTTAGTGTCACTACACATTCAGTGAACATTTCAAAGTCAAGCTGCCAAGCCTCATTGTAAAGGAGATCTCCAGCATATAGCATACATATTCAGCTGTGCATACCTAGTCATATTGTTAATATACCCCCAAGTTTCTTCTCTAAGCTAAGTCACAAATCCAGAGTTAGGTAATTGATTTTTCCTTGTTTTCGAAGGCTGATAAACCGAAACCACATCCAGAATCAATAGCAGAGTACTCTACTTCAAAGGTAAGGACATAAGTCATCATGAAAGCAGTGTTCCTCATCAGCCTGGCTGCTCTCAACAGGCAGGTGGAGAATTTCCAAGGTCAACCTCTAAATATAGAGGGACCCCAGAGGGATACATGCAGGGAGAGAGAGGAGTGAGGGGAGACAACAACAACAAGGAAAAAAAGAGGGATGAAGGGTCAAAATAAGTTAATGTGGTAATTAAGTTCCTTGGCAAGTTGTCATAGAGGAGATTTACTTTTGTGGATTGCTATTTCGATGCCTATATGCCAAAATTAATTAGGAATGGAAGAACAATTTGCATGTATTCATAGTGAAATGAAAAGTTAGGTGGCATGTGGAGCTGTCGTTCAGTAATTTAGGAATATAGACGTAACAGAGACAAAGCAGCCAGTAGCAGAGCATGTATTATCATTTGCCATCATGTGCATGTGTGCGTGCATTTGTGTACTTGGTTTAGTTTCTCCATTCTCCATTAAAGTTTCTTGTCTTGGAGCTATGAAGAAACATGGAGTTAGTATAACTTTGTCTAAATGTATATTTCAGTGTGTGCATGTGTTCTGGTGGTGTGTGCATGCACATGTCAATACAGTTGCTCATTACATCTGCGACAGTGAGTGTGTTATAACTTGTAAGTGAGTGATCACCTGCTGCAGCACCAGCAGAGGTCATCCAGGACAAAGCTCCTCCCTTGCAGTCTGCTGCCATAAGTTGGATCAACACCCTCTTCTCTCTTTCATTCTGTCTCTTACTCACGCTCCTCCTCTCTCTCTCACTTCCAAATGCTCTGCTGCATAGAAAAGGGTGGAGATTTTAGGTGTGCAGGTCTGCTGACTTGCACGCTGACACACAAATATGCTGATCATCTCACATTTTAATCTCAATTGAACTATTTGTGTGGGATTGCAGTGAATTTTTTCTCTGAGTAAATTAATTGAATGTGATGGGAATAATAGGTTCTGTGCACATTATAGTTCTGGGCAATCTTTTATGTGACCATCATTATTCCATCTACAAAAAAAAAAATAGTTTTTCTTATCCACAGCTCAAACCAAACTCAGTCAACACAGACATTTCTGTCTAGAGATTTTGGGGCTCCCCCTCAGCCTGGGCCCCTGCCCAACTGCACCAGCTGGCACAAGGAGTCACAATCAAAAATTGCCTGATTAAATTAAAAAATATGTTTCATACAGTGAAAAAGTGCTCAGACAGGCAGTCACGTGGGGCCATTAGTTAGAAAGCATTCTTAAGTTTCTCTGTGAGGTTCCATCTGGTCTGCTCGGCTGAACACAAAACAGAATCAATGGTCCCATTCTGAGACTTGGCACAACTTGAAGGTGAGAGGGAACTGGAGACAGAATTAAGGATCTAAAATGGTTGGAGGGTCAATGGCCCTCAAAACTATGGGTCAACTCTGTGCCAGTAACATAAAAGTATTAGTACTGTAGATCAAGGGTTTTCAGAGTCTGACACACAAAATCGAGACAACTGCATCCCTGAACTGTGTCTGGAGCATCTTTTTTCTATGATTTCTCAGTGGATTTATGGACATTTATTCTCCACATGTATCGTAACATAATGGTATCAGTGTAAGTCATACTGAATCTAAAAATATGTGTATAATGTCTGTGTGTGATTTGACTGAGTTAAATGGACTGTACTTATATAGTGCCTTTCTAGTCTTTTCTACTCCAAGTGCTTCAACTACAAATGACAATCACGCACTGATGACAGGTGCCAACTGCTCATCAGTTTAAAGGAAGTAAGTCATTCACACACTGGAGGAATTTGGGGTTCAGTGTCTTTACCAAGGAGGCCTCAACATGTGGGGTGAGGAAGGGGATAGAACCGTCGACCTTCCGATTGGTGGACAACCCGCTCTACCACTACACCACAGTCGCCCCGTAAGTTACGAGCTATTACTCAGAGAAGGAGTAAACTGTGGCAGTCAGGTGCTAAGGGTTTTAAAGTACCTTAATTGCCTGAGTTGGAAAAACACACTGAAAAACTACAGCTTCCCGTTGTGTTACCCGACAGGCATGCACCTGTCCATTTCAGAGTAACATTTCTCTTTATCAGACATATTGTCACTATCTGCAAAATTCAGTACAAGTGTTTTTCTATTGTTTTGGGGAGCAGGGTCCCCCAGAATGTCTGGGATTGGCAACTGAAAACATGGTTCAGGTATGATGAGGTTAAATTATGGCTCAGGTATAGTATGGTTAAGGGATCATTCATAGGGTTACAGTATGGTTTAGGTTAACCAAATAAAACCAGTTGGTTGCAGTTAAGGAAAAGATCATGGTTATGAACACTGAATTCTAACATGAAATATGATGTGAAAATTGTAAGTGTATGCAAAGTGTAAATGTGAAATAGTTGCAAGAATGAAATAAAACATTGCAGTAAACAGAGTACTAACCTCTCCCTCAGTCCCAACAAACTCAATCCTATATCCCATACTCTAAGTGCCCTCTTCCCTGTCCCTCTAGTAAAACTGTTATATATGATTGCTGTGAATGTGGTGGTGGATGATGAATCATTACACTGCTGACACCCAGCACTGAATATTGGTAATTGGGCTCTTAGCTGCCCTCCATTTAGAATTGGGTTTTCTTCATTTACATTCACGGACGATGAGGATTTCTGGCCATCAATCAGCCGACTTATGCAAAAGTGTCGATCAGCTCTGTGCAGAGTGAGCTACTGCTGCAGTCCCTGTGGTCCCATGTCATCATCTTAATCAGTATTCTGGTATTTTGAATGGAAGAAGGACTGGATATCACGTTGAACCTATCCTTGGGCTGTAGAGAATGGCAGCGCAAGGAGAACACATGAGGGAGGACGTGGTATTCCTCAGGGAGTTGTGGAGTCTCTTTTTCTTTCATGTGCGATTTCCGTTCTCTGCCTGAAGAAATATGTGGGTTTTTTTCACCTGGCCCACTTTCAAGCAGTGGAGGAAAGGAGGGCAGGGAAGACTGTCTGCAGGAAAACTGTACCAGTTCATTTGACTGTATAATCATTGAACTTCATCTAGTTTGTGATTGCATTAAGAGCTGTTAGCATCAGTCCTCTGTGTGTGTGTGTGTGTGTGTGTGTGTGTGTGTGTGTGTGTGTGTGTGTGTCTGTGTGTGTGTGTGAGTGTGTGCCTGCATGTGCTTAATAGGTATGGGCAGTTGTGATACAGTATGCAGGTCTGTAAATGATAAGAGCATAATTAGCGACTCGACAAATTGTACTGCCTCTGAATCTTGCATACACTAAGGACCTCACAGGTGGCACGCACATTTTACTCACACAGTTCTACTATAATAATGTTTGAGCGCATACTGTATTGTTATATTTGTGCAGACAAACATAACAAAGCAAACATACAAACATGCACACAAACAGATTATCCCAACACAGACATGGGGGCAATTGCAGCAGCCATTCAAACCTGCACACATCCAAGCACTCAATCCATAAGATATGGGAAAATCTGATAAAATGACTCATTTGGGTTACTAGAATAGCTCAGGCAGGTTGACCTGGGACTTGACCTGTTCACACAGTGGTCACAGAATTTCTGCAGCTGCTGTGTCATTATCCCTCATTCTCTCAATTCATTGCCTTCATTTCAGTTCAGAAGATTTGTCCTACAGTATTTCTTTTTCTCATTTTCCCCTGGCATTCTTCCAGACCAAAAGAAAGCATTACATGTTTGTGTGGGCATTGTGTATGTGGGCATGTAGGCTATGTTGTCAAGTGTAGATGCATCATGGGCAGAGGGTAAGCCACGAAGTCAGTTACAACATTTTAGGAAAATCTATCTTCATCTTGTCAGTTTCTACCTTTAACTGTTTTTTTTTGTCCTTTGTTCTCTCCTGAGGGGCGCATGTTTTGTTGAAAACCGTTTCAACCCAGTGGTGGGCGATGCTTCCCCTTTAATGTGGAGCAGTGAGGACAGGAGTGTCGGGGAAGGGGGAGCGCAGAGGGATGGGGCGAGGCGCGCAAGAAGCTCTTAGTATGCGCTGCGATACCCTACTGCAGCCCACGCGTCTCAACTATGGTGAATTATGGTGAAATATGAGAGACATGGGAAGAACCGGCAGCTCAAAAACAGTTGGTCGTGATGAGATGACAGCCACTGGATAGATTAGTCAAATGAGGGAAGAAGGACAGATATGAAGGAATGGACTCACGATCTCAAGGCACCTGTTAAGAGGAGACAAACTGGATAAACATACATGCGTCTGCGCACCAAGAGAATCAGGGTGAATTCCTGCATGCCATTATCTGACATTATGCTGTAGTCCGACAGATAATGCTATGCTGCTTTGTTTAGTGCATGGAGTCTATTGTGGCTGTCCATGATCCACACAGGGGAGGGCTACAAATGGCTTGAGCATGTATGGCACTTGCCACTCCAAACTTAACTCACTCGCGCTTGCCAATCAACTACAGCACTGCCATTTAATGTTTGAATATCCCAGTGCATGAACGTGGCTGCTTTTTCTCAAATTTATGAAAAAAAAAATAGTTCAAGTGTTAAAAACGCCATCAGAGGACTGCGTTATTCTATGGAATAGATTGTGACCATATGATTCCATTTGTTACTAATGTGCATCATTGGTGTCTTCATATGGATATTCCCCATCAGAAAAAAAGATGGTGGAATTTACATGCGATAAAATGGAAAACACAGAGATGCAAAAATCTTCAGGCACCTGTTTCGGGATCAAACAGGTGATTTCGCTTTAGATTAAATCTGCCGAAGCATGGGTGCTTGCGAGTAGAAATAGGCTACTGACAGCAGCGCCTCCCCAATAAGTCTCTGCAGATACCAGGCTAGAGGATTACCTTTGCTGTTGTTGCAGGCGGCGGCGTATTGTTCTGAAGTGGGGGCGTCATATGTTGCTGATGCCAGCATTTTAAGATTTGCTTTAATGGAAAAGCAGTTTATTCCCACCACAACATCATCGCCCCCCACCAGCTTCAACCTGTAGCTAGCTTTATTACAACATGTATCTGCTGGTCACTGAGGCGTGGGAGGTAACTCCTGCATCCTCACGCCTTGTCCCCTCTCCCACTCCCACTGCTGCGTTGCTGCAGAGCCGGAGCTTCAGGTGATATATGGCTGGCAGAAAGGGGCTGCTTTGACTGTGGGGGCTGACTTTTGACCTGACACTTCTGCTGGGCCCTTTAGGCAGTACCATCAGAGGACAACAAGCCTTACACGTGCCAGTGCAAATAGGTAGGACTTTTGTGTTTTTATTCCGATATTGTTGCTTTCACTGCCAAATTACACTTATATTTGTGTCTCTAAAGTAAAAATGTGTGGCCTAAAATAGTCCTAGTATCCAATACTATAGGCGTACATCTTCATACATGCAACTTTTGTGCAGTGGCCTATGAAATTTGAGGGTTATATACTGTTCAAACAACTCTGCAGTAATGCAGTGGGCTATGTCAACCACTGGCTATGGCTGGCTACCACTGGCTAAACATTTCTAAATATAATTTACTGATAAACTATTAATTTGATCAATAACTTGATGAAGTTTTTCTCGGCTTTGGGAGAGAATGTTGGTCACATCACACATACAGAGAGAGGAAAGTCATCAGAGATTGTATGGAGCACTCAGCATATAATCAGGTTTGTTTGTTGTAATTGCACCCTTTGAGAGCTGATACAGTATTACTGGCTAGCATATTGATCGTGCAGTGTGCTCATATGAGAGAGAACTCATAACCTAATACACATAGACACAATGGAGCCAATTTGCTCAAATGGTTCTGCCCCCCCTTTATTATTTTCAACTGCCCTGCTCTTGCCTGTTTGCAGGAAGGTCTTGAAGTAACACAGCATTTCTGGGAATTACTGTCAATTTTAGTCTGTGACGATGTTACGTTTAAAAAAATGAATGGTTCAAAAATATATGCCAGTGATGTTGTTGAATATGCATGCAATTAATAAATCGATTCAAAAGTATGAGATTTCTTGCTCATCACATTCATTGTTGTAGCCTTTCTCTGCTTTCTATCCTGTCCTGTAGCTCTTTGCAGGCCAATCTGCCTGTACCTGAACCCACAAGCGTGTGGAGCCTTTATCTCCTCGTGGCCCGACGTGGCCCCATCCTTTCTGAAACCTGCAGGTCCCATCTCCTTCCACCATGACAGTTGCTACCAGCGACCCTGCGGACGAAGCCGCAGCACATCCGGGTCAGCCTCATGACCAGTACGACCCAGAGCCAGATCATGATTGCTGCGAGAGGGTCGTCATCAACATCTCAGGCTTGCGCTTTGAGACGCAGCTCAAGACCCTCTCTCAGTTTCCAGAGACGCTGCTGGGGGATCCCAAGAAAAGGATGAGGTATTTTGATCCTCTCAGGAACGAGTACTTTTTTGACCGGAATCGGCCAAGTTTTGATGCTATTCTGTATTATTATCAATCAGGAGGGAGGCTGCGCCGGCCTGTTAATGTGACCCTGGACATTTTTTCTGAGGAGATCCGATTTTATGAATTGGGTGAGGAGGCTATGGAAATCTTCAGGGAGGATGAAGGTTTCATAAAGGAAGAGGAGCGGCCTCTGCCAGAGAATGAGTTTCAGAGACAAGTATGGCTGCTGTTTGAGTATCCAGAGAGCTCAGGTCCTGCTCGCATCATTGCCATCATCTCTGTCATGGTGATTCTTATCTCTATCGTCAGCTTCTGTCTGGAAACATTGCCAGTTTTCCGAAATGATGATGTGGAGATTTACAATTCTCCATTCCAGTCTAGGTCCAATGCCACCTCTACCTATAGCGGCTCGGATTATTTCACAGACCCTTTCTTCATCGTGGAGACCCTCTGCATCATCTGGTTCTCTTTTGAGTTCCTTGTTAGGTTCTTTGCCTGTCCCAGTAAAGCTGGATTTTTTGGCAACATCATGAACATCATTGATATAGTGGCAATCATCCCCTACTTCATCACCCTGGGCACAGAGCTAGCAGAGAGGCCAGAGGACAGCCAGGCAGGCCAGCAGGCTATGTCTTTAGCTATTCTCCGTGTCATTCGTCTAGTCAGGGTGTTTCGTATCTTTAAACTCTCGCGTCACTCCAAGGGGCTCCAGATCTTGGGACAGACTCTGAAGGCCAGTATGCGTGAGCTGGGCCTCCTCATCTTCTTCCTGTTTATCGGTGTGATCCTCTTCTCCAGTGCTGTCTACTTCGCAGAAGCAGATGAGCCACATTCCCAGTTCAGCAGCATCCCTGAGGCCTTTTGGTGGGCCGTGGTTTCCATGACTACCGTGGGCTACGGAGATATGGTCCCTACAACCATTGGAGGAAAGATTGTGGGGTCTCTCTGCGCAATTGCCGGTGTGCTAACTATTGCCCTGCCTGTACCTGTCATCGTGTCAAACTTCAACTACTTCTACCACAGAGAGACGGAGGGCGAGGAACAGGCACAGTATCTTAATATCCCAAGTGTGCCTAAAGCCAGCTCAGTTGACGATCTGAAGAAGAGTGGTCGGAGCGGCAGTGGATCCACTCTCAGTAAATCTGACTATGTGGAGATCCAGGAGGCTGATAACCACAGCACTGAGGGGTTAAGACCAGAGAGCATGAAAACAGGAAACTGCACCCTGGCTAACACTAACTACGTAAACATCACTAAGATGCGTACAGATGTATAATGTGAGCTACTGTAGATGGTTAACTTCAGCTGGGGTCTATAGGGACTGTAACAGGAGGATGAAGGTATGACTCCCTGTATTGACCAACTATGGTGCCCAGTTTGTGACTCCAGAGCAGATGAGTGAGATTAACTTGGAGAAAAGGTCAGTAGACAGGACATCATGTTCTCCCACATCCTATGGCACATATCATAGAACGGCCACCCGGCTTATTTAGGACATTGTCAGTGTCTGCATGGAGTTAGTCTTACCTATGTGACAGTAGTCGTCCTGCTCGCAACAGTAGCAAAACAGTAGCCTAACCAGTAATAATCAATATTAACACCGTAAAGGTAACACTAGTTTCTAACTTATTGCTCAAACTGCCGCTGGGAGAAGATGCACGATAACAAAACTTTTGATCAGCGTAACCTTTATTTTTAACCGTAACTTAACATATGAACTTGTGATTTAAAACAGGCCATATTATCAGCATTCGTGAGCAACTTCAATCTGCTGCTCTAACTGCCAAGGTCCTGACTCAGAGAAAAAACTAAATCACCAAGATCACAGCTGTTCTGTCAGGGGAAAACTGAATTGAGCAACAGAGAGCGAGAGAGAGCGATACTAATATGCTTTTGGCCAAATGGTCATTTGTTGCTTTCTCTGTCAGAGAAAAACCCTGAGTGCACTAGCATTCCTCCCTGGGCCTGCACTAGATATTGTCTAGTACAAGATAGTGGCCTCTGTAGAGACCAACAGATAGATGACAGTGCTGTGCTGTAATTCTGGACCACAATAACAAACCACCTTCTTTTTCCTGTTATTTTTCCTTGATGACGCTCAAGTGGATTTACAGTATGTACACTTTCTCAAGACTCTACCTGTTTTGTTTCCAGCCAATGCAGGCTAGCAGGTGGACTGAAGAAATGTCTCTCTAAACAGAGTGAATGTCTTGTTTATTTATTGATGTGTGTTCATTTGATTTGTTGTAATGTATGCTTTTTAGTAATATGATGAATGTGTGTGTGTTTTATGGTTAAAATACCTGATGTAGAAAGAAAGATAGTGAATATTTTCTTTATAGCGTTCTGAGTGAGTGCCTATATCTCCATTCTCTTAACTGCACCTTTAAGTGTCTCTTTAGCTGCCACCCAGGTCCACTGTAATAGACAGTGAGAAGTGTTCAGTTTGACACTGCTGCCCAGCAAAAATATTGCTGTTCTTGACTTCATAGCATTCCATGTTTGTAGAAGTAGATAAAATGAGATTAAGGAGCAAACAAGGATGAGTTTTTAGTTTGTTGTTTTGTCTGAAGCTAATTTTTATCTATGATGTTTTTCACCATGACAATATACTTTGTATGTCCAGAATGCACAGAATTGACCAGAAAATGATTCATCAAACATTAAAACACAGTTTAAGATTTATGGAAGCAAAGTTAAGTAGTTTTATGTATAATTAATGTATTTTTTATGGTATTTACTCAAAAAGTTTAAAATTACAGTTTTTCTCAAGGCCCTCTACCAAAGAAAAAGCTCAGTGATCAACTAAAATTAATCCATGACACCTTTAAGGTCCACCTATTGTCATACCAGCAATGCCAGCTTTGTATTATTCAGTCTTGCTGGATAGTGGTAAGAAGCAATGTTAGCATTTAAGTCTGCAGTAAGCTTGCTTGTGATATCCAGAAGCTCATTAGCAATACAGGTAACATTGATTTCTCCTACCTAATCAAGCTGATAACTAATCTTTGCCTGTCTTGCCCTCTTTTTTCTCCCCTTAAACAATAGATCAAAAATAGTAAACTTGTTAAAAACAACAAAAAATATTTTTTTGTTATTTCACTATTAGATTTTATTGCAACAAGTGTTGCTAGCTCAATTATCAGGTCACAGAAGAGAAATGTGCCACCACCTGGCATACTGTATATTGGGTTGTAAAAGAAATGCTTTTGGTACTCATGCAGTTTGAACATTCATTCCATTGGTGGATTTTTCCCGCATAATGCAGGACCTCGGCTATGTGTCCTTTATCAGCTTTTTATCAAACAGATGCTATTCTGCTGTTGTAGTGCTGCATGTCCTTTGAAGTATTCATTGTAGCATGAATTAGTATGAATAATACTTAAAAAGCCAATTGACATGAATATATTCCTATATCTGTAGAGGTACTGGCGCTATGTGCAATATACTGTATGAAAGACGTGTCTTGTTTTAGAAGTATGTGTTATGCTTTGCATATGCATCTTCTTGCCATTGCTATCTGAAATTTTGCTGAGTCGCAATCCATGTGAAGTATTTAGGCGGTTATGTGTCCATGAGAAGATTTGTTAACTATCACTAATGTAAGGAAGATTGAGAAAGTAAAAGCAAGTTAAACATGGGAGGAAACAGGGAAGGTTCGGGAATGAGAGTCCAAAGCCACACTGACTCCAGAACAGGCATAGCTGAACCTGTGATCCACAGTTCAGATGTTAACTAATGTCCCGCTCCCTTCAGCTTTAAAGTCACAACCCAGTAACGGTGTATCATAGTGAAAGCAAACAGCTACTATCTGCTGCCAGCCCAGTGGATGCACAGAGATCCAAACAGTCAGTCAGCCAGTCAGACTTTTTGCTCAGTGAAGTGTATCATAATGCTCTAAGGGACTGTCTGAGTGCCCTTCTGTATCTCTGATATATAGGTCCATCACTCTGTGTGTAGTGGTGTCTGTGCATGTGTGTGTGTATGTGAGAGAGAGAGAGAGAGAATGAGAGAGACAAAGAGATTGTGAGAGAAATAGAGAGCTTTTAGATGCACACAAGCTGAGTGTATAGCTTTTAGAGACAATGTGGTAGCAGTTATCTAAAACACTGCTCTCCTTGACTCCAGGCCAGAACGACTATGGTGCTCTCTATATTCTATTCCATCCTAGCACACTGTTTACAGCCTGTGTATATATTCAACACATACATATAGTGTATTAAACAAAGAAAACTGAAAGGAATGCCCTGGTACACTCACTAGAGATGAGATCTACAAGCATGTGTTGACATATGAGATAAGCTTCAGAATCAGCCAGGACCAGTTACTTGGAATGGCAGAGAGGAAAAGTTGGGAAGGAAAATATGATAATGAAAGTAAACACTGCCCACACCCTCCTTTGCTTTGTACTCTGATGTGTACTTGTATTTTTCTGAACTCTTCTTGTGTACTGGGACACCTATGTGACTTTATGTGGCTTGAAAGCTTCGTCTGTACTGCCGTCTTTTCCACTCTTGTTACCAAGCACACTACTGAAGTGACACTCTGTCAAGACAAAAACACCCTCTTGGAGAAACCAACAGGATGGCACATCAGGATCATCTCAACCAAGGAAAACACGTGTTTGCTGTACTCCACAACACAGACAAGACGACACTTGACACGCTCATACACACACGCCGGACATTTGACCACATAAAAACACTGACGTGTACACACACTGCCTGTGAACATACACCTTTATGGGTCACATCTGTTGTCAGGACAGACACCTGTGGTTCTATCAAACTTAAAGGCCACAAAGTGAATGGACTTTAACCCACTGCTGGTGGTGAACACACGTAGCCATGTAAACAATGTATCAAAGAGTTACAGCTGCTTTCAATGATGTCTTAAAATGCCTAAAGCTTCTGCTTTAAAACAAGCTTCTGCCATGTACAGATTCCTGTGTAGCAGGGAATCGGAAGTGTATGCTTGCTGAATTAATCCAAGAAACTAAAGTTGTATAGTAGTAGTCTCTTAGGTTTAATATGCTCCAGGGACTAAGGATAGAAGTATTAAGAAATCAAAAAGGAAATATCATTTCTATGAGAACTTTAACTTATTTGTGTCATCAGACACTGTATAATTGAACTGTTTGTTTTTTTCACTATGTTTTTCTATTTCAATGTTATTACTGGCTCACCTTTGAGCCTCACAGTGCAGGGGCTGAGGTTTGACTGAAATACACATGCAGGCCTTGGTCAAATAGATTCTCACTGTAATGTCTTAATACATATTTACCCCCAGACAACCTCTTCCACTTCCTCTACTTCCTCTAACTTCTTCAACTAGTCACAAATGTGTGTGTATGATTTAGATAATCCTCAGCCTCTTCACTGTAGTGTGGTCTCTACTCATGGTGGTCTATACTCAATTGTCTGTATAAAGCCTGTGTTTTTTCTACCAGTGTAAGGAAAAAGACTGAACGAAGATGCAAATTGTCCATTGTTAAAGGAAATATGGATCTGAACGCTTGCTATGCCCTTCACAAGGACTGCCAGTGAATATAAACAGATTAATAGAGAATATCTATAGAGATACTTTCATCATTCAAAATAATTGTAAAAAATAAAACTGTTATGAATAATAATGGTCTTGATGATAATATCAATAATAGTATATTTATGATGACCTCAAGCTACTGTGTGTCTTTCTCATGTGATACAATACGAAGGCAAAAAGATGTGCAATTCTAATAGTGGATTTAGATCCATTTGTCTCATAATGATAACCACCAATAATCAGTTGTTTGGACAAGTGATTTGTATCTATGGTGTTTTTGACCATAACAATATACTTTGTATGTTCAGAACGCACAGAACTGAGCAGAAAATGATCATCAAAATTTAAATCAGTGACTGTTTTCATGAAATCCAACAACTTACTGTAGGTCCTGTGTTACAACATAGCAAAGTTAATCAAGCATACATTTTGTAATATATCCAATTCTTCTTTGGTGCTCGAATAAAGCGAATAAAGCCATGAGAAAGAAAACCTAAAAGTTCCATATACAATGTAAATTGATGAAAGCACCAGTGGAGCGGCCGCTCTTATGTCCATTACAGAAGGTATATTTTAATTGACTATCGACCCTCACCTACTCAATGGTTTTGTGTCCCGCTTCTCTATTTAAGTGAATCTTATGCTCTCTCTGGCATACTGAGAAAGCGAAGTGGTATATTTATAAAACCAGCAAGGGTGAAAGTGAGACAGAGAGTGAGGAAGAGAGAGGAGAGCAAAACGCTCTTGACTTCTGGTTTAACATAGAGTGGGACAAGTACAAACGTTCGCTCTATTAGTGCCATTTCACAGAGTCTAACACTTCCCCTAGTAGCTGAAAATGTTTGTCTCTCCTCTCATTGTCTTTCCCTTCTGCTCTCATCACTGCTGCTTGAGTTTGTTCTCACTTTCCCTCTCTATTATTTGCCCCTCTCATATTTCATTTCCCACACATTTTCTCTTGTGTTGATCTCTCTCCATCTTTGCCTCTCCAGCAGCGCTAAACACCAAAGTAATGCACAGTGGGTGATCTGATTCTCCTCTCAGACATATATTAGCAGGAGTATAATGCTCCCTCTGGCCGTCTCAGTTGGCTGGGTTCCGGTATGTCAGCTAAGGACAGTAGCCAGGCAGCCTTTCAGATACTGATGGGTATTGATCCACTGATTGGCTTGATTAGCTATGTATTAAACAGGAGCTTCACTCCAGTTCTCTTTAAGCCAGCCAAGACAGCCAATATTCCAACTATATCACACATATGTGGTTTATCCCATCTTACCATGTGTGTGTTTTATTCCTGCTGTTGCCCTGACTTATGCTTTCATTTTGTAGGCAACATTTCTCAAATGATTCAAAGTGACCACAAGAAAATAATAAAATTAATATATTACCATATATATAGGTTTTTATATATATATATATATATGTTTCTTTTCTATGGCCTGTCATTTTGATGGACACAAGCGCACGTGTGATTGTATGTTGCATGAGGCAATATCAAATAGACCGAGTGAATGCTTCACATGCTGTGAACATTTGCCCATTGCAGTATGAGCTGATTTGTAACCTAAAACACAGCCCAGTTAATGGCCTGTCAACCTGAACTTTCTTTATAGCACACCAGGTTCCATAGGAGAAACCTGTCTATGCACTGTGTGCACATCTGTATATTTATGTGTATGTGTGAGTGTGTGTGTGGAGGAGGGGAAGCCCTTTCCCAGGACAGGAGTGATGAAAAAGCCCTCTATATTAACCTCCTTAATTAATAGCACACACAGCAGGTTATTCTGTTTATAAGAAATATCTTTTTCTTGCTTTCGATGTAAATTGGTAAACATAGTTTATAGTGTTGGACGACCAAGATTTTTTGTTGGATCAGTAGTTTTTGTTGAATAATAGAGGGGGTGGAGTGGGAGTGGGACTTTGAGGAGAGGAGGTGGACGTATGAGAAAAGATGCCACTGGGGAGCTTCAGCCTGTCAATGTGTTTAATGAGCTGAATTGATTATGGGTTTGGCCTACATTCTGTAGGCTGCTCTCCATTATATACCTTTACTTACAGCCAAACACAGCACTGCAAGGGTCTTCAATATTGTCTTAGCCAGTAAGATGCATTAATAGTTTGTAATAACTGTTTACGGTGAGCTGATTTAAGAACTGTGTTTAACAGGATGATATCCACCATTTGAAATTAGTGACACTCTCATTTTATTTGAAGATATTCACATAAACAATTCTTACATCTAATAAAATAGAGTGAGGAATAACAAGACAATTTTTATGTATAATGTACATAGCATTTTGGCATTAAATCCTTTACTTCATCTTATTTCTGCAGTTAACTTGCAGCTAGTCCAGTTTACAGACACCAATTCAAAAATATATCCATATATGACATATATGGAGAAGGAGGCAGTCCCTATAAACAGAAAGGAAACCTACTGCCGTTAATATTTTCAGCCATACTGTTTCTTTACTGTACTCCATCTGTCAACACAATTAGGCATGTGGAAGTAAAACAAACACAAGGCACAGGGTAACGTGTTGAGAGGCATAACAAACTAATCTACATAGCCTAGCCTACCAAGCACTGCAGTGACCTTTATAGAAAGAAGAATTATGCATGATAAAATAAAGGAGTAAAGGGATACACTGTGTGACCCATGCTCCTTTTTTAGCATAAACCTTGCTGTATAATAAGAGACTCAGTTACACTTAAGACAACCTCTGTGCAGGCTTCAGAAAAAAATCCTCTCTTTTACCTACAAGTGGGTATCAGAGAATGAAGGAAAAAATTACAGACACCCCACTTAGCTAAAGGGTACCAATTCAAACAGTGAGGAAAGATAATAGCTTTTTAACAAATTAAAGGTTTAGCCAAATGTGTGTGTGTGTGGACTGACAAACAGCATGATGTCAGGATTTTGAAACTCAACACTAGTTTTGAGACATTTCAATTGAGTTAAACCTAAGAACAGATACCCTCAGCATGTGGATTTCTATCGGCTGAATAGACAGACGATGAAGGGCTTCTTTTAAAGTTGCCTGCCGTGCTAAGTTTGTGATTCACTTTTTTGTGTTTATGGACCACATGAATTCACCTAGTGACTCACACATAAACATATAAACATACTCCTTCATTCATTTGTTTCTGTTATTCTATCTGCTATCTGCTTCTGTTATCCCAGTGTCCATGAGCAGGCATGCAAATGTCTGTGTATACCAAACTTGGATTCATTATTCTCTCTGTGCATTACTGGTAAACTGTGCAGCATCGATACTGTGTAACCCAAATCATTTTTACTTCCTCTTTATGTCCTCTACTTGTTAAATATTGCATATAAGCCAACCAACTGTTTCACATTTTAAATGTATAGGTGTCAAACTGTACTGAATACTGTTTACAAAAAGTATAATATAGCCCTCAAACACTGAAAATTGCATCAAAAAATATTTCATGAGTTTTTATTCAGAAATAAAATAAAGATATTAAGGCTGAAATATGCAAAAAAACAGAGAAAATGAATGACACATATTTCTTATTTTGCTTTTATTTTTGTAGAAAAAGTCAGTAGTTTCAGTTCTGCTTTTCTTGCTTTATTACAGTAAAAAGAAGTCAGCACCTCTGCAACAGAAAGTAAGACTGTCAAAAAACTACCAAAAAATCTCAATTCCTGTATGTGAGGAAAGTAAACCCCATTCTTTAAAAAATAGAGAGATATTCTTCTCTGCTGTTAAAATGTGTCGATGAACATCAGGGATTCTTTTATAGTTCTTTGTATGAGTCCATGTGAGAGGTAAGGATGTGTGTGTGTGTGTGTGTGTGTGTGTGTGTGTGTGTGTGTGTGTGTGTGTGTGTGTGTGTGTACACAAGTACAATAATAGTCACCACAGTGAGGAAACAGGCAAATGATACCCACTTCCTCCCCTCCTCTCTGTACCTCCATCCACTCATTGCTCACAGATGATGATATGCAGGGCTTAAAATATCCCGCCCATATAAATAATTCATAAACTCAAAAACCATGTTCTAAAATCCCTCCTGGTCTCCATTTTGCTTTTCTACTTCTCCCTTGTTCTTTGGTCCCTTTTGATATTGTCTGTCTTTCTCCAGGTGTGTTTTTTTTCTATCTCGCAGGTTCAAGTTTGCTTTATTGTATTAATTATTTTCTACCTGCCTTTCCTCATACAAGAACGCTGTAAAACACAGATTTGCCCACTAGACACACATGCACACATACACACACACACACACACACACACACACACACACACACACACACACACACACACACACACACACACACTAATCAGCTCTTTGTTTTTGTTCTTCATACCTCTTTGTGTATCAATCAAGTATGCATCAGAAGTAAATTACATAATGCGGTGGTGATTGGAAAGCATTAGCAGTCGATGGTTACTTAGCTTTGGTAACTGTATCTCAAACTCAAAAGTTAATTTACTCTCCCTCCATCCAGACCCAACCCTGTGTCTGTGATATGGCTGGAGAGTAACCTTTACCTTCCACCTGCTTCATCGCTCATCACTTATCACCACCAAGCAGAGAAGAGGAGGCTTGAGACCCCAGCAACCAAGGATGAAGCTCAACAGAGATGTCAGTAGGTACTGCATTAACGCAAAATATGATGTATGACGTGTGAACAAGTAGGCTTTTGTATTCTCCTGACAATAAATAATAATATTAGCCAAAAGCAAACCCAGCTGACATAGAGCATCAAAGAAAAAACTGCAAACCTAATTTAACAGACTTGTACAACATCTTCCTTCCTTTGTTATCCTTTCTCTTCCCCCCGTCTGCTTTGTCTTTGTAGTTGCCTATCGCTACTGTCTTTGGCCTATTTTTGTGACTCTAATGGGAAAACAGAGTAGAGTGTTGGCAGTAACAACTTCAGGAGAAGTAGGAAAAACACAAAATTGTGAGGGAGTGAGTGAGAGAAGAGCAGGAGATCAGGCCTGTTGAGACAGCAGCCTAGGCTTTCTGGAAGAAGACAGTGCCCCTCATGAATATGAATTGAGATGGTGGAAACACATATAAAAAGTCAGCATTATTCAGACTTGTGTGGCTGTGTAGCCTGCAAAGCTGACAGCAAGATACATGTCGTGGAGTATGTCTGACCCATAAACAAGGTAATGATTTGAACAATCAAGATGACACGTCCAAATTGTAGGATGGGGCTAAATAAATTTTAGGGTATAGCCCAAATATTTATGGATTTAAAAATTAATTGTACTTGAGACTGAAATATACATAAGCAAATATTAAAAATATGAAAAAGATATTTGGTGTATATTGAGTGGTGGCAAAAATAGAAAAATAAATATGGAACCTGCTCTGAATTTCATATTTAAATAATTTTGATAAATGTGTTACATAACTGATCTGTGGCTATGTACTGCAGTCTGAAGATCTACGTCCATTTTACTGGAAAAACACAGAGGCCATTGACACTGTATGCATGTGGGGAAACAGTTTTGTTTTTTAAAAGAGCATCAGAGCAAATTCCTCTGGAAAAAATCATACAATCAACCAGTGTTTCAAACACAAGTTTTTCTTGGGATTAGTGCATCCTTACCTGACAGTCCAAAACTGACTTTAGACAGGTCACATGTACAAATAAATGCAAGCAGTCACACAAACAAAATCAAATCTAACCAAAATCGTACATTTCAGAACTAAGGTGTGGAGAGTGCACAAAGTATGTGAGCGCCAAAGTGCAGTGCCACCAGAAGCCTGCAGAGGGAAGCCTATCCATACTGTGCACTACTCCCCATGTGACTCTGTACCATCCATGCTCAGTCAGTCAGGAGCCAGACAATGGCAACTCCTCCACAGCCTGAGGCTGCACGCAGGTCAGATGGTCAGCCAGTGGCCAGTGGAATCTGGCACATGCCAGACATATCCATTTAAACAATGACGATGGGAGATTAACATGGCCGTAAGCAATGCAGTGAATCAGTGTTATGGGGAGTTTACCATTTTGACCTATGTGGCCCATTTGAAATGCAATATAGGTACTTACTAATGATACACAATAGAAAGCAAAGAGGTGCAGGTGGAATTGTTGAAAGTAAAATGCCTATATGGAATGCAGGATTAGAAAGTATTAAGCAATGTTTATTTTCCAAGCCCATCTTAAAACAACACTCACATGCTCATATGTTCATTGAAAAAGTTATTGGTTGCTGTAATTGTCCATACTGGCCGTGAAATGGGGGACAAAATCCACAATCTTCATTCTGTACAATTCAGTTGTCAAATCAAGTGGGTATCTACAGTCTTTGAAAGGGGAACTCAAGTAATTTTACACATCAAAGTCTGTTTACAGGTCTTGGGGAATACTGCTGCATTTGTGAAAAAGATGTATAAAGCCTTTTGCTAAAAGTCTGATAAACTGCCTCAAGTGATGTCAGTTGGGGCTGAAGACTAAAAGTTTGAATATGCAAAAAATCTGGATGTATGGAGTTAGAAAGAAGTGATCTTACTAGACCTCTGTAGCCCACTCTTCATCTCTGCTTGAGGCTAAAGCTAGGCAGGTACTAGCACAACACAACTGAACTGAATCTATGACCGAACTGTTGGCAGTCAAGTTGCATCGTAGGTAATGTAGGCAACAGGTTTTGACAGGGGGAACAAGAATGTGTGGGATATCTATGGTTCTGCAGCATCACTTTTATCTTTTTTTAAAACTGTCGATCATGAGAACTGTTGGAGAACTCTTAAGTACAAATATCCCGCTTTGTATTACAATCCCTCCTTCTTGGCTCAGCAAGAAAAACACTGTCAATGGGAGCACAGAGGGAATTTCATACTAAAAAGACTGTAATTCGGAAGATGGCCATTTGATTTGTCTAAGTCAGACTGCTGAAGTCTCATATTAACTTCGGCTGTACTTTAAAATGCATTTTTGCACAGAATGAGGACTGTGGATTATGGCCCCTTACATTGGAGAGTATGGACAGAAGAAACCATTACAGCGACCAAAAATGCTTTCATTGTACATGTGGGCATGTCAGTGTTGTTTTAAGATAGACTTGTATATATAATGTATATAATGTAAAGACATTTGCTCCTTGTGATTGAGATTGTGATTAGAAATGAGAAGAGGAAGTTATCCCGACTGGTGGTCAAGCGAGCATAAGGCAGCCTGGCAGAGGTTAGGAAACAACCCTTTTTTAATCTCTCTCTCTCTCGCTCTCTCTCTCTCTCTCTCTCTCTCTCATCGTTTCGAGATAAAGCGACACAGCTTTGGTTGGAGGACGAAGAAAAACAGGGATTTTGCAAGCCGGGAATTGGCCAAATTAAACGTAATCATGCAGTTGTTATATCACTCTCACATCTGGCCCCAGGGTGATTGGCCGGGGCACCTGTGCGGGCAGCCCGGGGGTGACAGGACGCGCGCTGTGGTCAGGCGATCCAGTGCGCACTAACCATGCCTCCGGCACGGCCCGGAGCACCAAACTTTCACCAACAACGCCCGGAAGTTTGTCGGATCGTGACGGCACTGAAGGTAGGCCACTTTCCTCTCCTCAAACAGTCTGTTACAATTTCACAATTTTACAATTTAATTCAACCAGTTGTTGCACAGTCGCGCTGCATGAGCTCCTGTCTGTCGCCGGAACAACCGAGAAATCACAGCTTAGCCCTTTACTTACCTCACTTAACTGACTTCGTTTCTAAATAAATGGGGAAAAGGACAACTTAACATTTATGCAAGCAGAAGAGAGGGAAAGGGCCGGCGCATGGTTTATTTCTGAGATCAAGGCAAATCTGGACAAATCTCCACTTTGCTCACTAATTTAAGTGTATAAAACGTTGGAGTTGCTGAAACAACATTTCTCAATAGGGTATTTGTTATGTCCATCATTGCCTAAATCACAAGTATCTTGTTCTTCACACCTGGACTCTTTTAAAACATCATGTCCTGTGATGTTGCATTAGTGTTCTTCTTTCTCTCAAAAATATTCAGATCTGAGGAAAGCCAACACCTCTGCTTGAGTTTGCTTAGACTGGAAAGAGGCCTGGCAGCTACACATAGTGATTAATCATTGTATCATATGTGTTTCATGCAAAATCTTGATCTCCAAAGTGGTTGATACAGCTGTTGCAAAAATGTAATGTAGTAAAAAGAAGGATGTTTAACTTTGAAATGTATGAAACAATAGCCTTCAGATGAAGAGCTCCACTTATTACTTCCTGCCTCTGGCCAGATGAGATTATGTGCCTCTGCAGAGAGTAGTTCTGCTCTTTAATCAATGTGCTGTTGCTCCTGTGCATGTCAGAAACACTGAAATATAGATATCCCACACTGGAATAATTCACCCACAGTTTGATTTAAGATTATATGCGATGTATTTACCTAATCTGAATTGAGATTCCTTGAGTAGTTAAGCGTCTCATTCACTTCCTCATTTTCCCCAGAACCCTTCAAAACTCCACTGGCCCTCCATCCTCCACCCACCTGTCATGGCACGCACACACACTCCATTTTGTGATCCATTAACACCTGTATAGCACACCAGGTGAAGCAAAAAGTTTGTTTAAGGAATAAGAAATATTGTATGGTTAAGGAGATTTTCTTGGTGGAAAGTGTCTTTAAATACATGTCCGTACGCTCTTACTGAGAGAGAAAAAATAAGTCTTGGTACAGTATGTGCCATATGGTTATTTTATAAGCAGATGTGGAGATTCACTCAATACAGTATGCATGGTGTATTTTGGCATCTGTGGGGGTTGTTTGTATGCCACCTGAGATTAGTGATATGTAATAGAGAGTCAGACCAGATGGCCATATTTTACTCGTCTGGATCTGGATCACAATAAAAGGCTTCTAAAAAAATAACATAATATTCCTGTAAATGAGACGGGCTTAATCCCCACTGTGGAGGATGAATGCCAGGGCGGGATGGGGGATGGAGGAGGAGGGTGGAGGATGAAGGTGCCCTGGGTAGACAGTGGGAGGGATGAGAGTGTGTCTGTTTCATTGCTTTTGAGGTCAAATGAAATGATAATATTTAACCTTTTGGCTGTGCTTTGTGAGCAAATAACCTTATTCTCGCAATAGGGAGGGATAATAACACTTGTTCCCTGTTCAGTTACCCTTGTTTCAGGAATTATGAGAATCAATATCTTGATAGACAGATCTCTCACAATGACAAAACAACTTCTTAAAGGCCCTGAAAACTTGTTTTCTCAACCAGCTTATTAATAAGAGTGATGGGATCCTTCATGAACACAACATTTTCTGCCACAAAGTTAGTACAGTTTTGGTTTTTTCACATTAGAGATTTTTGTGTTTCCTTTTTTCTCTGAGCTCTTCTCACCGGTTTTAAGTGAGCGGGGCTAAGTTGTAAAAGGTGATGTCACGTACTTCCGTGCAATAAGGATGTAGTAACATTTGAATCAGTATCTGATGACAGTTGTTCAGTTGTTTGGTCACTGTCAATCAAATTTGATGAACCACACCCACACACTCCAGATGAAGCTGCTTAGCTCAGTTTCTGACTGTTAAACTCTCAAAACTTTTGATTGTTGCTTTTTCAGTCATGAATATTTAAAGTTATAGAAAAAAAAGTTCCAGAGACTTGAAGAGGGACTTGTAGCATGTACTGTTTATGTGCATGTATGCTTTGATAATGGCTGGCTTCTGGCTTGGTTTCTGCACATGTGTGGTGGGTGTGTAACAGACAGACCCATGCTGGCACATTAATGTTTTTGTCAACCTCTGTGCCAATAATCAAGGATGTCCTGTCAAAGCAACAAGACCTGACTTGTCTTTCTTTTTCTTTTTTTTTTTACCCAAACACACCAATTAGCAGTGCTCATTGTTCGTCCATATTTAGAAGAAGCAATGTAACTGCATTGCAGTTGATTTATATTACAGTAAATGGCTTTGTACCTCAGACATACAATATATGTACACTATTTTAGTATTTCTGAAACCAGAATGTAAGGCAGTAGGCTATCAGTTTTGTCAATGTCTAAAGTAGTCCTATTATGCTGTTTGTAGATGCTCTACAGGAAGTTTTTAATTCATTAGGAAGTGGTTTTGGCTGTACTTTGCTCGTGCTGTTGTTGCTGGGATTTTGTGTGTGTGTGTGCGTGTGTGTGTGTGTGTGTGTGTCTTGTCAAAAGGCCAAGGGAGGATTTTGGTCCCAGCTGCTGTGCACTGGGACTTGGCCTGGAGCCTGCAGACACACCCATGTCAGCATCAGCAGCTTACATCTTATGAATGCCTTGCGGAGACTGCACGTAGACCACAAATCTGCTCCAGACAGACACATGGAGTAGGGATGGGTAATACTTAGATATTTTCAGGCATTTTGTCAAAAATAGATAATTCATTTCAGCTCTCTTTAATTCATTGTGATGTATGCGTGTCATCCAAGATTATGTATTGGTGAACGGTTTTAACTTCCACTCCCTGAATTCTTGATGTTTAACATACTCCAGTCACTCTGGGCTGGGCTGTGGATACTAATCAAGCTACAGTTTCTCTTGGAATCAACAACAGACACAGCAAGACACACAACACAAGACAAGGCATCGCTTGGTTTTCACATCACGCTCACGTTTATATTCACAACTGTCCCCAAGCAACAACAGTTGGAAATAAAATTACCCAACAAGCTATGAATAGGTAAGTTAAATGTTACACATTTACCAAATGTCAATAGCATTATAAGTTATAATGAAATAACTACTGGAGTGATAATGATACAATGTAACCCTGCAACAATCCAAAATAAGAATGTAAAATTATTCCTATATACTTTATTCTAAAAGTATATAATACCACAGTGTATTTTATAGCTTAATAGGCAAAACAAGATGTAATATGTACAGTAATTAAGGTTACAAGTACTCTTACAGTCACCATCTGCAAATAAAAATCATTGCTTTTGTCTACTTCAATGTGCACTTATTCATAAATTCACGTTTTAATAGTGTTACACATTAACGTATACAGCATTGCTGGACATGTTTTTTATACACAGTATAGTCTTTGCTATAGAACTTGTGATTTTTATGTGTGTAATTGTGTAAAAAGTGTGTTTGTGTGAGTGTTTCATCTTTGCTCACTTTTCTCTTAGAATGATCCACAACACACACACACACACACACACACCTGCTCACACTCATACAGTACAAATACAATACAGTATAGTGTCACCTCATATTAACTGCCACACACTGAAGTTTATTGAGGATCCATTTTGCATCTATTTTTAGCTCCATTAATGAGAGGCAGCGTTTGGCTCCGGTTATGTGAATTACATTACCAAATGGACATTTGTAATTCATATTTCAGTAAGTGATTTAAAAGCTCAAGAGAGAGGGAGGTTATGATATTCTAAAAATCTGTTATTTGGATAATAGATTTTGTTGATTAAAAATATACTCTCAATTGCCATCTGTGTTTGTGTTGAATAGTAATGACTTCCCATAAACAGTTAAGATTTATGATGACAGTAGAGAACAAGACCTTTGTCTCCTATGAATTATATTCATATGCAACTTTTCTACATTAGCAATCTATACTCAATGGAAGCATTAAGACTGCAGGAAGCAGCATGAGATTCATATAGTGCAGCACAAAGTAAGGGAGTGTGAGCATTGCATTTTTATTAGGGCTGCAATTAACGATAATAATCAGAATAATCTTTCTGCTTGAATGTTTTCACGATGAATCATTTTGTCTGTTAAATAAAAGAAAAGCACGAAAAATGCCTGATAATTTCCCACAGCCCGAGGTGATGTATTAACATAGCTTATTTATTTGACCAACTCAAAGATATTTGAGATATTTAAGATAAAGTTTACTGTCATATATGACAAAGCAAAGTTAACAGTGACATGTGACTTTTCCCCATGTGTGTGTATGTGTGTGGGTGTGTGTTACTTTGTGTTTGTGTGCCTATCTGTGATGGCTCGCAAGTATCTGTGTTGATCTGACAGAAGAGATCCCTCGGCTTATAGCACTGAGCTGCCCAGCCTGCATTAATCTGTTTAATAGGGTCAAAACTCTCGTCCAAAAATACTAGCTCTGCCAACCAATGCCCTCACACAGCCAGAAACCCCACACCGCTACATCACAGGAGCATAACAAAGGGCCCAACGTACAAGGTCAACCATACTGCATTTACTGTAAATTGAAGTGAGAATGCGACCCGTAGTAGTTCTTTACACAGAATGAAAAGTTAATCATAATGCCCACGCACTTGTGTGAGCGCACTTAACAGATACATCAACTATGCTCAGCTGCAAACATCTGTCACACTGCAGATTTATTCTTGTGATAATGAATATTATTCAGTAAAGTGTGTTGGAATTTGGGCTTCAGTTAGTGATGAGGAAAGTGAACAGTCAGGGAGGAGATACTTTTAGGTTAGTTGATTGTTTTTAAGCAGGAGGCATTTACAATTAAAACAGCGGCTGTAGAGGTAGCATTTAAGCAGATTTGCATCATAGTTTAAAAGCATAGTATATAGTTTATACAAATTATAGTTTACCATAGTATTAGTATAGTACAGTATGGTACCATATACCTCAGTGCAGTGCAGTGTAGTTCATCAGTATATAATAATGTATATTAGAAATCAGAAAGGATAAATCAAAGTCTTGAAAACAAAGAACTAAACATGGAGGAATAAGAGGCAAATTTCAACCCATGTTTCCAGAAGACTGATTAGGATCATATGATCAGATAAGTCAAAAGCAGGTCCATGTAGATTAAAATGTGGGCTATTCACCAGGATCAGCTGCAAGCAAACGCTCACTTGAAACTTTAATGAAACCCCTGAAGCCTCAAGCCTGAGTGGAATTACTTAGGACACACATACATACGCACAAAGACAAAAACACACAAAACCCATAAAAACCTTCTAGCTAATATCAGTGCTGAAAGAGTAGTGGATATAATGGCTGTAATAAACTACTGGTCGCACGCTTGACCTCTGTAGCTTTTAAACCTTTTTTGCTTTAAAAAAGTCTGCAGTCAACAGTCTTGTTCCTCTTCAGTCAACAAAGAGCTTTAAAGTCAACTAACAAAATGGACATACTGTATTGTCTCTTAATGGGGAGGGGGCATAAATCAACTCAGTTGGAGAGACACAGTGTGTTTGTCTGTGTTTTGTTGTGTGTTTGTACTTTTGCATATGAGTGCAGAAGTAGATCAGTCTTCACACTATGTTACTATACTGAATGGTGATTTACATTACAATGGGATGCTTTTAATTTGCCGCACTTTGTCCAAATAATAATTATATTGTTATGTGGAAACACTGCATGTGCATAAGACATATTGAGACAGTGACAGTGGTATTACAGTGGGTTATGTAGCAAATCCTTTGCTGGATTAAAGTTTTTTTTAGTAAATATTATACAATTTTCCATTTGTATGGAAAACATTGGACATACACATGCATTTCGTGCCGACCAGCTAGCAATGGATTGGCTTGTAGTTAAGCTAGATCTGCCTGAACATCTGTTCATGTTTACACACATGTGGGAAAGTCACAGCGGTTAGTTTACTAAAATGTACAATAGCTCAGCACAGCATGCAATACCACATTACTGATACAGATTCCTATATTGTCCCACACAGTTTTTTTCTACCAACAGTGTGCAGTGCTTGCCTGTGTTTGTGTACAGTGGAGCATGACATGTAGCAAGAGCTGTTATCTCATGGAATTCTTCCACTATGACTCCCCCTGTGTATTAATAGCATGGCAAGAATAGTTGGAGCACCATGGTTTGGCGTGGGCCCCATATGACACCTCTGTTTTACACTGTCCTAACACGAGTCAAGGTCACACTGCCTCCTTAGAAGCATTTTGACCTCATTGCTACAGAGCACAGTTGCTAGTGTCTGGCAGAGTCTTTTCATGCATATGTGACTGTATTACAGTATATGATGTATTGATATGATATGATATTCTCTTTGTCATTAATTAAATGGAAATAGGTTGAAAGAGTAATCTTAAATTCCCTGATGTCAACAAAAGTATATTTTGTTTGATTGTGGTTGCATGCTACTGTCATTACAGTAAGAATAGTTTGTGTTTTAGTGTTTAAATATCCATCCACTTTATCTACAGCATATGCAATCCAGATTAAAACAACAATATTTTTAATCAACTAACATAGACATACATGGTCAAACATTTTTAATAGAGAATCACGGTATAATACCATGATTTTTAAAAGGGTGCGACCTGAAGAACACTAAGAAAGTCCTACAGAAAGAAATACAAATAAGTAAGTTTGACTGTTATTCATTTAGTGGGGTAGCACTCTGTTTCCAGAAGGGCTTGATTATCATTTTAATGTGTTTTGGAGAGTGTTCATTGCAGGTTCTCATAATGACACTATGAGACAAAGGCCCTAATTTATATCCTTGCTTGGGTACTTAATTCTTAAATCACAAGTCAAATTGAAGGGCATGAAACAGGATTTAATTAATCTTACAATTACACAAATATTAATGGAAATAGAACAAGACATGTTGATTAAACAGTGTTGACAAGACTCTCCACAGTAGTTGTTCACACATGCTCTAGAAATGATGCGAGTGGAGTGGCAACTTACTTAAATGCCTGTGTGTACAAATATGTTTTACAGCGTGAGGACAGGGAGGTATGGTCAAGTGTGTCTGAGTATGGAATTTGACATAAGATCATCTATGACATTTGCGGTTGCCAAAAAATACTTGGGGGGCCCCTTAAGAGATTAAAGTTTTCCTTTTTTTCCTACTCTAGCGATGGAAGATATTAGAAATTAATTTAGACTGAACGTTATTAAAAGTGCATGTTCCCAAGGTGTTCAGCTTAGAAGGAGCTTATAGTTGGAGAAAGCGTTGAAGGAGGTGATTATATCGGAGCTCTGATGAGTCGAAAGTGAAAGGTGGAAAGCTGTGTCGGGTGAGGAAGGGAGCTTTGGTTCCTCTGCCCACGTCACTCTCTCATCATTCTTTCTTCCCTGCCGTGTTGAACATGTTAATGGAGTTGCTAAACATCAATTATTTATTGTGATACTGTAAATAAGTCAGGTATGGATATGGCCTGTGTGTGGATGTGTGTGTTGGGTGAGTGAGTCAAGCATGGAGACATCTGAGGATCTAATCGCACCGTTCCAGTCTAGAGGGCCTTGAGCACATCACCCGGATCACTGAGAGATGGCTTATGGCACACACACACACAGACTCACACACAGACACATACTTACATACATACAAATTTTAAAAAATGTCAATGAAGCACTATTTAACACCAGATTTTTCCCCTACTGCATTTCTTTGTTTGTGGCCTGTGTGCATGCTTGTTTGCATGTGTTCGTGTGCGTGCATGTGTGTGCATGTGGCCTTTGCCCCAGCTCTAGTTTCTACTCCAGCATAAGGTTACCCAATGTAGTCTGTGATAGATTAGTCAGTATGATGCCAATTGAGGAGGTAGCAGAAAGCTGCAGCAGTGGCAGAACTTGTAGAGGAACCTTTTCTCCCTCTCCTGTTTTTGCTTCTTACAGCATATTGTACACACATGGTCTGTAGACTTCTTGCTAAGGAAGGTAAGGTGTGTGTTGCTTGTTTGTTACTCTGTCTATGAGCTTGTCTGGGCAGCTTATACTGAAGTTCCCATTACCTTGTTTCTTCCTTTAACAGAGAGAGTCCAGAAGCAGATTTTGCATTGCAGCTTTTGAAATTCAATTTCTAACCCAGAGACACCACATTTCACTTGAGTCAGATTTCACTGTTTTTAAGAGAAAACATAATCTAAACCTAAACATATCACTCTCAATAGATCTTGGGGACTACTGTAATTAAAGGTAAATAGCTGAATCAATGCGACCATCTTGATCTGTTTTGGGAACCATTTGTCAGAGTCAGAGCAGTCAGTCAGAGCAGTCATATGTCTTTCCACTACTTTCGGAGGCAGACATATAAGAGTTGGCAGTTCTTTCTGTTACATTATGCAAAATTAAATATTGATGGCATATTGAATTATTGGAAGAACATTAGGAATTGACCAAGCAGAGCAATATCATTGGCTAATTTCCAGGTATTGATCTAAGAGCAAATGTCTTGTCAGTGTACGCTGGTTTGCTGCTTCTATTTTAGGATCATTAGAAAGTTCTGGTTGCTGAAATGGTCAAATGACGTCATTCTGGTCATGTGGTTTAAGGTTTAAAAGGAGAGGAGAGGAGAGGAGAGGAGAGTTTGATTTGATTTATCATTTTACTTTATGTATGGCTTTCATCATACACATTTATAAAATGTGCAAGTGTTGCAATCCTGCTGAGTCTGTTTCCAACTTCTTCTCATTGGACTTCTTTATCCGTTTTGAATTCACCGTCCTCCTGTATGCACAATCTATCACAGTTTTTTGTTTCTCTTAGCCCTGGTCGTCATCTGTTTCTTCTGCTCTTCATAAACCACCCCTCTTTCCTTGTCATGGCTGCTCTCTCATCATCCTGTCTATCCATCCACCCACCTATCAACTCCCATTCTCTCTTATTGTCACTTTCCTTCTTTTGCATGCTGTCCTCATCCCACCCAGTCCTTCCGCCCACATCCGTCTTCCCGACAATTTTCATGTCATCCTCCTTGTTCATTCAGCCGGCCCATCTTTCTCTCTCTCAGTCTCAGCAGGATTGGTATCACTGCCATTGGTTTTAGGAGGTGACTCATCTCTCAAGTCTTTAATTAAACATCTGCAGGCGTCAGCACTCGGACATACACATACACACATGTACAGTATAAGCACATTGCACACAGATTCAGACAAAATGCATTCACACAAATTGCATGCACTCCTCAGAGAGTAATCTTTATGCTGATGAAATTTCACACACGCTCGGGTAAATTTGGATGCAGATACAGATGGCACAATAGGAGCAGAGTGGATTTCTAGAGGAAATTATGTGGCACAGTGCAGTTTAAATGTGAGCTTGGTGTCTGGAAGAAGCCAGGACCCTGCTATCACAGTACAGCCAGTTAATTATGCACTAATGTATTCACAGCCCCAGTTACCCTGCACTATCCTCTCCTTCTACAGCCTGCATTGGGGTCATTACAGGGTGTGTGCCTTGATTCCCTTGAGCAGGTGTTATGTTTGTGATTATGTTTATGTGTGAGAAATAGAAATAATGTGTGTGCTCATGTATGCCAGTGATTGTATGAACTACTTAATAAGATATATTGTATATGTATAGTATATTAGGAGCTGAGAAGAGCTTTTTCATTATTTGGGCTGAAAATATCATACATTTATGCCAACAATTTGAGAAGGTGGTTTGAATCAGAGATATGTTAACATACATCCAAATATGTCTTACTGTTTTGTTATGTTTGTTGTTTTCCTTTTTCACAGTTACATGACTCATCACAGTGCCTCCACAATAAGACTGTGGAAAGAAGTAGCAGGGAGTTTTTTTACTTTCTTTCAAAAACAGTAAAATCTTCTCCTGCTACTGTTCTCTCTTCTTTCTTTCTTTCCATCTTCAAGCTACATCGCCATTTTCCTCCTCTTTCTTCCCTCATTTCTTTATCTTTCTCTCTCACTCGTCTTTCTCTCATTGCTGATTTCCCAGACATATGGGTATCTAAGAAACAAGGAGTTATGCTAGAACATGTGCTTTCCGACGTCATATTCTTGTCACCTGATGACAATTAACACAAAACAAACCCTTAACCATTGACAGAAACACACTGACTCTCTTTCTCTCTCTGTCTCTCACTCCACAGGTGTTGGAGGGAATAAAGAATAGAGGGGGCTTTCAATTTGCCCCGTTGCTGCTGAAGTGTTGCTGAAGATTGGCTGCCCTGGTACTCTGCTGCTGATTCTGGTGACTGAGCCTACAATCTGTGTGTGTGTGTGTGAGAGAGTGTCTTATCCTGGGGTCCCAAGGCTTTGTACTGGCTGAACCGCAGCCATGGAGGTGGCCCTGGTAGACTTTGAAAGCCTGGATGACCTTGACGGACTTGAGGATGAGTTGGACACCTATGCTGATGAGACCACAGCTCTCACAGTGGACATGCCCCCAGAGCACAACAGCCCAGGCAGCAACTGCCTTCTGCAAGCCCCTCAGCTGTCCTCTACGCCCTCGCACCACAGTCCTGTGCCCTCCTGCATGTGGGAATCCACCTCATCTTCGCCCATTCCACAGACACAGACACTAGGAGTACCCCGGTCCCCATCCATGCCAACTCCAAGCAGACAAGAGCGCAGTAGCTGTGCCAGTATGATCTCCAACTGGAAATTGCTGCTAAGCAGTGAGGGCACTAAGGAGAGTGAGACGATCTTCAGTCGGCTTGCTAAGGAGTGCTGCGAGGATCTGTTTGTAGATAAACGAGGGCTGGATGATGGAGACCAGAAAGTCATCATCAACATTGCCGGCCTTCGTTTTGAGACACAGCTCAAAACTTTGGACCAGTTTCCTGAGACACTGCTAGGAGATCCTTTGAAGAGGATGGACTACTTTGATCCAATGAGGAACGAGTACTTCTTTGATCGGAACCGACCCAGCTTTGACGGAATCTTGTATTACTACCAGTCAGGGGGTAAGATCAGACGTCCAGCTAACGTTCCCCTGGATGTGTTTGCAGATGAAATTCTGTTCTATGAGCTTGGAAGTGAGGCCATGGAGCAGTTCAGAGAAGATGAAGGATTCATAAAGGATGTTGAGATCCCTCTACCTGATAATGATGTGTACAGGCAATTCTGGCTGCTGTTTGAGTACCCAGAAAGCTCAAATGCAGCCCGAGGTGTAGCATTGGTGTCTGTTTTTGTTATTGTCATATCCATCATTATTTTCTGCATGGAAACACTGCCAGAATTCAGAGATGATGCTGACCCAATTGTGCCCACAGTGCTACAGCCTTTCAACCAATCTAGAATTTACACTTCTGTGGCTCCATCTGGTGTAAAGCCCACAACTTTCTCTGATCCCTTCTTCATCGTTGAGACCGCCTGCATTGCTTGGTTCTTCTTTGAGCTGTGTGTGAGATTTTTGGTCTGTCCTAGCAAAAAGGAATTTTTCCACAACCTCATGAACATCATTGACATTATATCCATCATCCCTTATTTTGTTACTGTGGTTACAGAATTGGTCACGACGCCTCAAGAGAGCTCAGGACAGAACATGTCTTTGGCCATTCTGCGTATTATCCGTCTGGTCAGGGTGTTTCGTATATTCAAACTCTCACGTCACTCCAAGGGGCTGCAGATCCTGGGACAGACTCTGAAGGCCAGCATGCGTGAGCTTGGCTTGCTCATCTTCTTCCTCTTCATCGGAGTCATCCTCTTTTCCAGTGCTATCTACTTTGCTGAGGTAGACGAACCTAACACACAGTTTGTCAGCATACCTGATGGCTTCTGGTGGGCTGTGGTTACTATGACCACTGTAGGCTACGGGGACATGTGTCCCATTACCATGGGGGGTAAAATGGTGGGCACCTTGTGTGCCATCGCAGGTGTGCTGACCATTGCTTTGCCTGTTCCCGTCATTGTTTCCAACTTCAACTACTTCTACCACAGAGAGACGGAAGCAGAGGACAAGTTGCCCTTGGCAGATGCTGTTGAGCAAGCCATGAAGACTGAGACAAGTACCACACAGGGTAGCAACACCTCGCTCAATAAAGCCAATGGCATCTGGCAGAGTGACAAAGGGGAGACATTGCTACAAAGCAGGAAATAAATATTAAAGAAGAAGAGAGTATGGAGGAAATAAACTGTTATGATTTCCCTCATCTAATGGTCTAATGGGCTCAATGAGATAAAATGTTTGTACCAAGTGAAAAATGTGTTTTATAAGGATATACAGAATGTACTGTACTTACCTCTTTTGTGTCTAATATGAAGATGACACTGAAAATAACAGACAAGTGGAAGAATTCCCTATGTTCATGTTCAGGATTGTATGTCAACATATTTCAATATACTTTGTGCTGGGACTCTTCTTATAGTTGCATAGAAACAGAAAAAAACTCTTCATTGTCATAATTCAGCAGTATGTATGTTTATAGGATTTTTTATAATTGTGGTCTTATTTTCATTGTCTTCGCCATTAATCCTATTACTTATAACATTTTGCACACCAGCTTCACTGTTGAGATATTTGGCCACAAATACTCACAACAGTGGCTTCTGGGGCCATAAAACATGCGTCTTAGACAGGTTTAAACCAGTCAAATTTAATGAAAGGTAAAGAGAAACGTTAAAGTTAAATGCCACAATTTATTAACTGTTAACCGCGGGGACACTTCTTGGTTAAGCTTATATCCCGGTGGGGACTTTAACCTGAATGCACACTAACCCATGGGGACTTGTGTCACCGTGGGGACAAAAATTGAGGTCCCCATGGATAGAGACTGCTTTTTAAGGGTTAAGACTTGGTTTTAGGGTACATGTTACAGATTGGTTAAGTTTAGGGTAAGGGTTAAGGTAATGCATTTAGTTGTGATGGTTAAGGTTAGGGTAAGGGGCTAGGGAAAGCATTGTGTCAATGACTGTCCCCCACAGGGATAGTGAAAACGTGTCTGTGTGTGTGTGTAGCCCTACATTCCTTTTACCAAGGTAACACTGGAACAGACATTTATATTGGACAATTTGGTTAATGCCTTTGTTCATCTTCAGAAACGCTGCTTGAGGCATATGTTATATGGCACCCAATAGATGCTGACGCAGTCTGCAGATAAGGAATGATGGCCAATCCTACGCAAATAAGACCAAGGTTGTAAGAAATAACAAACAAAAATGAAAAACCCACAAAAATACTGCACACAATCTTCCTGTAAGTGTTGTGGGTGAGTAATTTATATATCGTTTCTAGATTATAGCCCTGCTGTATTTATTTATTTAAAAATAAATAAGCAATAGTATCACAATTCTATTGTATTTATTTATTCAATTGATGAGTAGCATGGGTAAGAATCCTCCACTACTGTTAGCAGTCTAACTGACTCCACACTATGTATTATAATGGAGTGCCTTAAATTATTTAATGTTGGGATACTGTTGAATTTGCCATACATAATCTGACTGTAATACCTATGTTCATCATGCATATATGCTCAGTATATTTTATTTCAGCTTGGTTGAAAATGTAGAAGTTTTAATCTCTCTCCATTCTAGAATTTGTTTGTGAGAGTTTTTTTTTCCAACAAAGAAATGCATTCTGACCTGAAATACAATTTAACAGATCCCAAGTATAGTGGATCCCATCTGTTCAAGAGATAGGTAGATACTATCCTTCAAAATGTGGGTGTTATGTTATAAACATCATCATTTTTGTCAATTAGTGGATATCTTATTGAGGAAGTAAACCTTTCAGTGATAACATGATCAAAAAATTATGAAAAAACACTGAGAAAGTGATAGAGAGAAGGAAGAAGCCAAAGATAGTTGCAGAATAAAGGGAATAAAGGGAACTGTTACAAGGCAAGGGGACATTATAAGCCAAAATATCCCATGATCCATCTTATTTTGGAGGAATAATTGTAAATTATGCTGTATCAGTGTAATGTACCAGTGGTACATTTTATTAGTATTGCTTTTATAACATGTTTTCCTATTATAAAATAAATCTTGTAATCTTGAAAGTAGAATAAGTGATGTGTTAATTGGGATCCAGGAATATGATATTATCCCATTATAGGTTTAGAATCATCTGAATTTCAGGTTGAGCATATGATCAAACTAAAATTATATGTATGTGTATGTGTTTCCTGTACGTTTGACCATCAGCTTCATGGTGATTATGATTATACAGTATGATATCAGTTTTTATGATATAGTCAGTCCCTTGTCTGTAAAGTCACTGTTGTACAACAAGTGCAGGGGTAAACTGGCCTGAAGTGATCACCTGCATTGTTGTGGCTAATGCAGACCAGAGTTTATTCCACCAACAAGACCATTACACTGTATTTGTATGTATGATAACATTTCAATATACAATTTACTGTATTGTATGCAATATATTCTGGGATTTTAAATCATGTCCTCTCACTTTTTATGTGCTCTGATGTGTGTATAACAAGGTGTGTGTTTGTGTGCGTGCACATATGCGTGTGCGCATTCATGAGAGACAGACAGAGGAAGAGAGAGAGAAGGTGTTAGCGTTTGGATTTTCTCCTTATCTCCATCGGTGTTCCCCTTCAGGGACGATTTCATCATTACTTTCAGTAACCTGTATCTGCTTTCACTGTAATGTTAGTGCCACACACACACACACACACACACACACACACAAAGATAGAGGTCACATTAACAAGGCATGTGTGGCAGTGCAGCGACCGTTTAACTGGAAGTCTTCCAGACAACAACAGGATGCTAGTCTCTGGTTGACATGGAGTATTCTGCTAGCTATTAATACTAGTTAGCTTCACCTGATAGCCTTCTCTCTCGACTCACCTCAACACCTGGTCTCAGGCTGAGAAAGGCTCCTGTAAGCTAAACTTATGAATTCAGAGAATACCTGAAGCAATAAATTGTGGATCTTTTCCCCATTTTATTTATCATATAAAAAAATATCTCGCAGTCACCAATGGTATCCTAAATTAAGCATTTGCTTCCTTCAGGTTTGACGCAGTGTGAAAAACTACAGACTCCTTACGGTATAAAAAGTGTGTCAGATTTCTTCATACCAAATAACAATAAATATTGTGTTATGCATATTCATAATAGGAAGCTGGTGGGAAATGTGGAAGATATGTTTCTGGCACATTATTCAGGGAAAAGTAATCAGAGCACTAATAAGATGGTGTCTTGATGATAATCAATTGTTGCAAATCCATATTATATGTATTCATATTTATTATTCATAAATATTTGACTAAGTTCTGTTTTTAGTTATTAAAGTCTAGTTAAGTCCAAGTGATCAGGTGTAGATGTATGTAAATGTGACCACATTCCTGAGATATTAGAGGTGATGGTATGTCTTTCCATGTTCATGCATAACATGAAAATGAAGCAGTATATTAGATTTGTTTGGTGGTATACAATAAAACTATCATAACAACTTTTGATTTTGAAAGAAACTCTTAGGCAACTTTAGAGCTGAATTTTATTCTGTGTTGCATCACAACTATTGTGAAACACAAACACAGTGTTTCCAACATTTCGGCCTCCCAGAATGCTGCTGAAGAGAGCAGATTAGTTTCATTTGACAACTCTTGTTCCCCAAATTGTTTTCTAACTGCTGTAGTAAAACCTGTTGCATTTCATTATTACATTGCCGTAGAAAATGATAGACATGGAAGGACAAAGAGTGAAAACAGAGCTCCCGATGAAAAGAGAGTAAGGAGGGATAAATGACACTTGGGAGGAGATGAAAGCAGAGTTCACACGCTACCTAGTCTGTTGTAATGGACTGTCACATAGATAGGTTACAAGCAGGTGCGGAAATAGGTTACAATTGAAATAGCACTCTGGCACACATATAAATCTGTACAGTGTGTTTGCACACATGCAGACACACCACAAATGGAAAGAAAACTGATGTGGTGCAACAATTGTAATTTGTGTAATATGAAGTACAAGAAGAAAGAACACGCACAAAGTATACACTTAGTAGCACTGTTTAATGTAATGAGTCTGTGTTGAGACACACTAGTCACTCAACGTTATATTTTAATAGTCTTTTTGTCAGTGATAGTAGAGAGTTATGATGCCAAGATGTCACATCATTCCCCAGAGTCTCCTCTTCCAGCAGACAACATGTTACAGGAACAAAGTGTGTTCATCAAAACATTATAAGCCAATTCATTGTCAGTGTTGATAGTGTTCAGCAGCATGGAGAATAGAGAGTGTGTGGATGTTGAAGACAATTAAAATTGTATATCATTATATGAACTGAAAACCTCACGCTCTAACCAAGAGTCAAGAGTGCAGGGGTGCTATATTCCAAGTAAAATAGACAGGTTTTGACAAGGAAGAAAATAAACTAGTGATGCTCATCAAGCAAACATGAAGTCAAATTCAGTTATGCGGTTTGGATTTATTTAATTCTCACCGTTACAGTTAAACCAATTTACACATTTTAATAGATTTAGCCTTTTCCAAGATAGGATCTGGTCTGTGATGATGGTCCAGGTTTCTAAGCTTGCAATGAGAGCTGTATTTTGACTACAAACACTGTTGAGCCTTATAATTTCCATGGATTCAAACTCAAATTGAAAAGGACATGCCCATCTGAAATGTTAAATCCAGATATCACATCATATCACGAGGACTAAAACAGCTTTTGATATTAATCCTGGTGTCTCTTTCTGGTGATTTATCTGTGTGTGTGTGTGTGTGTGTGTGTGTGTGTGTGTGTGTGTGTGTGTGTGTGTGTATTTGTGTGTCAATCTGACTCTGAATCTGAGGATTGGGTAGGTCACTAAAATTGTGTTCCATTACAGCCACTAGATACCTCATCAAAATTGTAATGGTAATATAATCCAAGGGATTACCCAAACTCAATAATAGATGCTTTCAGATTACTTTCTGTATTTGTTGTATAAATAAATAAGGTATAATATATGCAGTTATATGTGAATTTACAAATTCATACAAATATTTTATATTTGGGTAAATGAAAAATTGTATACTGTATGTTACATTTTATAAAGACATAAACGTCACCACACAAATCTTGATTTATTTGTGTTTTTAGGTTTTGTAGGCAACATAAACTGCATTATACTTAATTTTTTTTGGATTGAAGGTTTGTCTGTAACTTCAGGGGGACTTTACATCAACATACATACATTCATTATATCCTTACTGTGCTATATATCCTCTACTGTGTGTGACCGGTTCAGGAAGATTCCAGGCTTTTTTTGCCCAAATACTCGTTATCCTGTTTGTGTAGGTGACAGAAGGAGTGTTATCTTTTGCATGCAGTGTTTGAAGTTAATCTGGTGGGACAACATGAAACTGTTTGGGCTTCCAAGGGCCCACACACACACATAAAGCAACAGACAAAACTATGTAAAAATCTACACTTTCACATATTTACACATTACATAAATACAGATTTGGGCCAAAAAAAGGATTCCCATGTCGTTCCTTATAGTGCCTACCTATCCAGTTTAGTTGAAGTACATTTTCTTTATTGCCCTTTCACCCTCTTATTATTTAAGTGCAAATGAACTAAACAACATTGTTGACTTTTTCAAAAGGCGTATATGTGTGTGATCTCAGGGCTGAAACTGCACAGTGGAAGATCCCTGTCAAATGCTTAAAGATGCATGAAAGTGTTTCATCATTAATGAGATGCTTTGATGGAAAGTTCCACAATAGGCATAGGATGGAGAGAGAGTTTGTGTGACACAGAGGAAAGAACTGGCACACAGTTTATTTCTGTTTAAACTATAGGACCTCCCTCCACTGAGCGTCATGCTGCGTGTGTGTGTGTGTGTGTGTATCTTCATCTATAATTAACTGAGGCTTATGATAATAGCCCTCTGTCATAATGTGCACACATACAGTACAGGAAAGACCCAGATTGCAGATTTTAATGGCCCAGTGAAACATTTGGATTTGTTATTTAAAATAAACCAAAAAAAAGGTTTTGTTTTGGCTTTTCATACAAAAACACAGTTTTCGCTGTTTTGATATTTGGACCGAATCTGATGTTTCCTAATCAGTGTGAAAAGCAAAAAGCAGCAGGGATGCACATTTTGTGACTTTGAATTTGTCTGCAATTTGTCAGCTGTGTCATGACAATAAGTTGGCTTATCTTACATTATTGGGTAACACTTTATGTTAAGGTAGATATATTCACCATTAAATAGTTGCTTATAAGCATGCATATTAATAGCATATTGGCTCTTTATTAGTCATTATAAAGCACCTTATTCTGCATGACGATATTCTACAACTACTAGGCCATTAGCTAAGTTTTCTCGCAATAACCTCCTAATTACTGCTTATATAAGTTATACATGAATTCCGATCTTAAGCTTTGCTCAGCATGGGCCTTATAAGGTGGTAGTACCACAAGAAGTCATTCTCCCTTAATAACACTTAATAAATATAGTCTATACTTATGTAACAAAACACAAAACACAAAAGTGTTTCAAATAACTCTAAATTAAATCTTTCTAACTCAGAATATGTTCCCCATTCTAAAGTGAGGTCTTGCTTATAACTAATTCACTAGTAGTTTGACACTTAGAAACCCACACAGGTTCCCTATTCTAAAGTTGCCTCCTCTTCACACTTACTAAATCCATTATTCTCTACTTGCACAATGTAATGTGATGTATATCTGTTTTACGAACTGCACGTGATGTCTCTTTACCTCCTGTCAACTCTACAGTAACATTACTTTCTCCTCCAACCTCAGTGATCACGCTACAGTGCTTTTTCATCCTTAAGTTAGTTACTTCACTTTTCACAGTTAGCTTTGTACATATTGTTGATAGCATTTACCGTTGGTTTCAGTATATAGTGTTTTATTATCATTTTGATAATCATCTCATTGTCTTACATAACTGTTAGGAACATTAGCTAGTCACTCAGTGTAGCACCAACATTAGCCTGATTTTCACAGCTTAGGTAACGTTAGGGCGATATGGCTCTTTTTAAACTTGGTACTTGGAAGAGCTGCCAAAAATGAAAGTGTAAAGTCTTGTGAAAGCAAGCAATTCAAATGCCCTAGTAGTTGTAGAATATGGTCATGCTGAATAAGGCATTAATACGGGCTTTATAATGACTAATAAATGCCAATATGCTACTAAAATGCATGCTAATAAGTAAACTTGGTAAAGAGCTGCCAAAAATGAAGTGTAAAGTCTTGTGAAAGCAAGCAATTCAAATGCCCTAGTAGTTGTAGAATATGAATAAGGCATTAATACGGGCTTTATAATGACTAATAAATGCCAATATGCTACTAAAATGCATGCTAATAAGTAATTAATGGTGAATATTTGTACCTTAATATAAAGTGTTACCCATTATTGTTTTAATTGTGATTATTTGGTCACAATTATTTGGCCTGGATGAGCAAGCAGAACAGATATGAAAATTAATTATATGTCTTTTTATGTTACTACTGTTCTTATTCTAATATTGGCAATTGACAAAATTTAATAAAAGGAAGGCCAAATGTTTACTAAAGAAAATATAAAAACATCTCTAGTTGTGTGTTGATTCCAAAATTATTGAGATTATAAAAAACAAATAGGAGCCTGGAGACTTAGAAGTACATTGAATAGAGTGTTAGCATGAAGATTTTGTCACTCCACATTGCCACTACTGAGGTGTCCTTGAGCAAGGCCCTTAACCCACAAAGGCTCCACTGGAGCAGCAACACATTAGGCTGTGGTTGTACTGTGTATGAAATGTTTTAGCTTTGTAAGCAGGAAGTTCTGGAAAAAGAGAACAGCACTCTCAGTGAAAGTACCCTGGGTAAAAAAAGTTTTTTTTGTTTTGTTTTGTTTTTCAAACAAGCAGGGATACAATCATCTCAGCCAGTCATGAGAGACCAATCTTCTTGCAAGACCAGCTCAGAACAAAACTGTCTTTTATTGTCTTTTATACATTAAAAGTGGTAGCCTCTGAGTCTTGTCATTTACATTTCACACGCAAGGGCAACAGGCTGTAGATTACTAATCCTTGGAGATTTCTCTGACTAGTTGTTGTCTCTACCCCCAAAATAAAGTATGACTATGAAAAAGGGTTGAAAATATACATCTTGCAATACATTGTAATTGGTTTAATTGCTTATTTTTTATGTAATTAACAGATATGATCATGGAATTTGTTGCCAACAGCATGTTGATATGATCAGAATCAGAAATACTTTATTGATCCCCGAGGGGAAATTCTATATTGATTATAGTCACATTTTTCAATATGCACAAAAATAAAATCATTGATTATTGAAGGTACAAAGATCTGCATATAGATATTTAAATCTGAACCTGTGGGTGTTAAACTACAGCACATTACTCACAAGGAAATACTTTCTAAATTAAAAGGATGATTAGATGAAGTGATGTGATGTCAAGAGAGGACAGAGGTGAAGATGTGAAGAGTGAAACAGTCAGAATTAAGAAAAATGGAGTGCTGCCAGTCAGTTTTACAAGGAATAGATAGTGCCAGGCAGCATCATCAAGACAGTATTTCTTTATCAACTGGGCTCTAAATTTGGAAGACGAAGGATGAGGAGGAGGAGGAGGAGGAGGAGGAGGAGGAGGAGGAAAGGATTAGAAACAGAAAACTGTCAATCTGTTGCTGTTTATTACTCAGTTGGATCACAGGGTTCTGCTGAGAGTCTAAGAGATCCACGTGGGACACACATGCACACACATTCACACAAAAAAACACACTCATTCATTAAAACAACACACAAGTTGTGCTCCCTAGTGAAACCTGGCAACATCTGTTTAGGTCTGTTGATTGAGTGGACAGAATTAATCTAAATTATCCCTTCCAGATCCCACAGATTACCTATCTTCGAGACAGATAAACAAACTCAGAGTTGGTCACGTAAGGCCTAGGCATCTTAAGGCAAAGAATTTTCTGACTAGTCAAAGAATTTTCTAGAACCTATATCTTTTCACAATTTGTTGAGATGACAAGTTCGTATTGTTCTAATAATCCAAATTTAAACAAGACTAGAGTCTGCAGCCATGCTAGCGGCTCCTTATTGGTGCTTTGAGCTAAATGCTAACTTGCTAACATGCTTACAATGACAATGCTAACATGTTGATGTTTAGCAGGTATAATCTTAGTTTAGCATGTTACCTAAAATTTGGGAATTAGCAGTAAACACAAAGTACAGCTAAGGCTGATGGGAATGGCTCTGAGGTCTATGAATGTTTGTACCAAATTTCATGATAATCCATCCAAAAGTCGTTGAGCTATTTCAGTCTGGACCAAAGTGGTAGACCAATTGAATCTAGAGGAATCCCCCTCCAATTACATTCATTTAAACAGCAGAAACAATTGTGATACTGACATACAATGACAATGTTATTTGAAGAGAAATTTAGTGAACCTTGCAAGCATACTGTAAGGTGATTGTGGCAATACTATAAAGTATAATAGTTGGCAATACTGACTTCAAACCAGTCTGAATCAACACTAAATGAGGACAGAAATTACATATTTTTAGATACAGACAAATTAAAGAAAAAGCCCACATAAATTGTGTTAGTAAGGTGTTGTTCCACCACCAAGGAAACACACATACGCACACCACAAAATCTTACCAAGAACAATTTCTGATTCTCTTCTTGTTTTCACGTCAGGTCACATAAAGGTCACAGCCCTTCTTCGTCATCATAAAGGTCATCCTCTTTTCTCCTTGCTCCTGATCAAAGAAGATGGAGCACTGACACTCTGTCAGTATGGTATTAGCTCCCTATCTGTGTCTGCTATCTCTTTCACACAACCCACGTTTTTTTTATAAGAATCAAAAATTATGACAAACACCCACAAACAAATGTTAGTCTGCTTATGTGCCGTCACTTCACTTAAATACGCTCTGTTCTTTAGATTGATAAAAAGGTCATGGACTTTTAGAGGTATCATCACCAAAGAGACAAGGAGCAGCTTGTGCTCTCATATCCTCAAATCAAATTTTTATGGCCTTTGGATAGTCCAGCAGGAGAAGAGAGAGGAGAAGAGAGGAGAGGAGAAGAGAGGAGAGGAAAGGAGATTAAGATTGCTTGTGATTTTTTAATTAACCGAAACCTTAATGTCTGAACCCCTACATGTTTCAGTTGTATAGACCACCACACTGTGTCTCATCTCTGTCTTTACAAAGCCAGCTGATTCCGGCTGACTGGCTGGATCAGCGGCTGGTGTAGGACAGCAGCAGATGTGTGTGTGTTATCCGTATGATCCATCTACACTCATTATATAAGAGGATCTCTCTGCAGGTAACAGGCCATCTGTATGAAAAGGACATGGAGCACTGAGATCAAATGTTGTCTGTTCCAGCTCTGTGACAACACATGTTACCATTCAGGCAGGAGTGTGGATTAGCTGATTAAGTGTGAACTGTGTGGTTTAGCGGTTAAGACAATGACCATGAACTGCAATGTCCCTTGTTCAAGCCTGACTGGGGATCTGTGTCTTTCTCTTCCTTAATTTTCTGTAATCTCTATACTGTCTGTAATAAAAGCATGAAAATGCCCCAAAAATACTTGAAAAAAAGTGTGAATGTGGTGTGACTGTGGTCAACAGAGCAACTATTCTCTATATCTATCTATATCTATATCATCTATATTCACTCTCATCTTTCAGCGAATAAAGTATTCAAAACCGAGGTGGCATCTCTTGTGTTCTACCTCATCATCATCTCAAAGTAGTGTACAAAGCTGGTACAGGTAAAATGTTGAATCCAAATCCCTGGAATAGATTTTCGATTGAGGACTGTAGGCTTCTTCTGTTCAAGGAGTTCAAAGAGAAGACTTTCTGATAGGACAGCATGTTAAAGTCCCAGTCAGCCTGGCTGTAATGTGCTCCACCCTTGTGTTCAATGCACCATCTTGTGGGTATTTTATGAAATGGCATTTCAGATGTCCAAACAGCTATTGTCAACATCAAGTCAGTTCACTCATTTCAATTGGGAAATAGTAAGAGATAGGAGCCACTTTAAATTGGGGAATGTGTGAAAATGTCTGGGGTGAGAAGGTGCTGAATCTTATATTTCTTTTTATATAGAAGCAAGGCCTTCCTCAGCGTTAGTAATATTAATTTTCTTTTGGCCCTTCACCTCAATTTAGAAAAAACTGCAATATCCCCTCCAATAACTCAAAATAATATATTTATGGGGGAAAAAACCTCCCTATTTTTGAATAAGGTAAGTAAGGTAATAGCTAACAGCAATGCATAGCTTACAACAAGAAAAATACATTGTACAAAAGAAATAAGAGAAGCACTATTTATTCATTTGCACTGTACAGAAGAACAGGATTCTGAAAACATTTTGATCTTGGTTATAATATGTTACAGTGGAGCTAAAGGAAGTCAGTGGTTTCTGTTTCTACAACATTAAAAGTGTCATAGCACATGTTACATAGCGTCATTTGTCTGAATTTTGATATTTTTCTGCAGCCACTTCTGAAAAGGAAATGAGGACTTGCCAGAGACCACTGAGGGCTAACATCAAATGTATTGAACAGTAATAGTGAGGTAGCAAATGCTTACACTCAAGGGGATGAGGAATGAAAGAGAGCAGTGTTCAAATAGCACATCATAGGACTAGTTTTTACCTCTCGTGTGGAAATGAAATTAGGAACATTCTAGATAAGCACCCTGGAGCTAAACTCTCAACTTGACTCAAACTACAAGTGTTTTTGTCTGGGATGTTCCGCGAGACAACATTCGTGGGATTTGTTCAGCTGATGAACCTCCACACTTCCGTCAGCAGTCAGTTTTCGTGTTTTGGTAACAGAAATTACTGTATGCTGTAAAAAAAATAAAATAAAAAAACTTTATTAGTATTTTAGAGATTAAGCCATGTTGATAATTCTGTAATTCTCTAACATAAAATGATTTTAAAGATTATCATTATATAGTTGTACAGCATAACACAAAGAATACAGTGTCTGCTTGGTGACGTTAAAAAAGTCAGATGTCTACATATGTTGTAATTTTGTTTTCTTGTGATCCCAAGATGGAGTGATGAACCATCTGTGTAGACTCCTGTGCTTGACATCTTCTGAATGGGCAGAAGAGGAAAACTTATGGCAAGGTGTAGCATGCCTCTGCCCTTGTGTAGCCTCATATTGTGCTTGAATTTTCAGCCACAACAACAACAGGATGAAGGGCATAACCCTAAAACATAGAGATGAGTCCAGTCCAATCAAGTCAGGTCGGGTCAAACATGAGATGAGATGTTACAAAGAAAATATCAGTATACATTATGCAACAACTGATCTCAAAAATGTGTAGTAAGTAAGTAAAGAGTAATTCTGAAAGCATCAAACAATTTGCAGAATAATGATTAAATTAAGGATGCAGTCTTACCGGTCCTCTATGTTCTTCTTGAGGCTACAGACAACTATGCTGAAAAAGAAGAATATAAAGAGTCTCAGGCCATGCCAAGCCCAGAACGCCAATTTAGGCACCTGCCTGAACAGCACCTCCAGTCTGTGAGAAAGAGAAAAGATTCACTGAAATACTGTACACCAAATACAATGCATTTCTATTTGCTAAATTGATGTTGGTGTCTCTGTATAAGGGCATAACCAAACCATAACTATAACCATAACATTAGCATGACCTAAACAATGTAAAGGTGAAAAGACTTTCCAGGGTTAAGTATTGTTTGGGTTGAATTGGTCTGGATTAGTAGGTGTAAATGCATGGATGCACATCTGTCTTAAACCAATTGTTTAACATTTTGGGAAATATACTTATTTGCTCACTTGCTGAGAGTTAGACGAGAAGATTGATACCACTGTCTGTACACTAAATATGAAGCTACGGTTATCTTAGCTTAGCATTAACACTGGAAACAGGTCAAACAGCTAGCCTGACTCTGACTGAAGGTAACAAAATCGACCTTCCAACACCTCTAAATCTCACTAATTAACACGTTATATCTTATTTGTTTAAATGCATACTATATCATTTCTGCCACTCACATCAAAACAATAACAACAACAACAACATTATGAAAGTCATTACAAACTTTTAAATTAGACTTTGTAGATCTAATATGAGGGAAGATTCAGCAACTGGATTGCATACCAGATGTATACAGTTTGTGATAAGCCTACTGTAACTGCACAGCTTCATTCGGTGGTATTACTAACGTACGGCTCAGCAAGTGCATATATAACGTTTTCCCTCAGCTGAGAATCTATATCGCTCAGAGAGAATATCGTCAAGAAAAGAATTAGTGAAAGGGCAGCACTTTTTACTGCTGATTTAAGCCGAAACAATGAACATAACCTCCTACGGAGCAGGTTATGTGTTCAGCATAAGTTACCATGGTGATCTAGCCAGGTTAAAAGAGAGCCACCTTCGTGGCACTGAAAACTGGCTTTAGGCTCAACATAGCTGGCTAAAGCCACTAATCTCGCTTCGTAGTACACCCCTCAGGAGTTAATCGATTGTGTGAAGTTCTGTGGGGCTTTGAGTTGTCCTTGCGAGGGCATGACATGACTCCTCGGGCAATCCTGGCATTTTCAGGGGATTGGTGGATTTTGTTGCCTCCCTAGACAGTGTTCTGGAGGAGCATCTTGACAGTTAATTTACCGTTTGTAAAGGCGTCAAAGATGGCACAAAACAAGCTGTTGGACTGCATGCTGTCAGTGCTAAAGGATTACATTCTGGAGGAAGTAAAGAACGCTGATTTTATCGCCATTCAAGCCATTCAAAATTCAAGACTGACATTTCCACCCACTGCCAGCTGGTGCTTGTGCTAAGCTACATCGACGCCAACAGTGACACTCAACAGTATTTATTACCTGTGCCTACTCTGGAGTACGGCGTAAAATGACAGCATGAGTGGTAGGAGCAGGTGGGATAAGATTCTCACAGTGAGTCCAAACATGCTCAGATAGGTCACCACGTTGCCCAGCAGAACTGAAACACAAATGTTGGGGGTTGGAGGGGGTTGGTTTGGCAAGTAGTGGTTATGGTTAGGGTAAGTCTCCAGGAAATAAATGTAAATCAATGTAATGTCTTCTGAAGTGATGGAAACACAACTGTGTGTGCGTGTGCCAGCCATACCATTCTTTGTCATGTCAAAATGGAGAGGAGGTTCTTTAATTGGTCGATTTCCGGACCATTCATGATCAGTAGAGCTGCCCGTCTGCATGGATCTATTATCTATAGAAGATGTCAGTGTAGCGGTCTCATTTTCCGCCTTCATCTCCTCCTCGTCCTCTATGGTGGTCTCCACATGCATCCACGTTTTAGTTTGGTTGTGGTTAAGTGGCCCTTGGGATACTTTGTGTATCATCAAATATGGGGCAAGACCTGAGACCGGAAGACGAGATAGAGTCTGCGCATAACAGAAATTACCACTATCTTCAATTACACAATTTTTCCCCCTGTAGTTACAGTTGACCCACCGTTGTTCAGAAGGAAATGAATAGCATCTTTGTAGCCGCTGTCGTAGGCTTGTTCCAGAGTCTAAAGAGAGATAATATAACACACAAATAGAATTTAATATTACAAAATTATTCTTTTTCACAGGGTTATTGTTGGGCAAGTTCCCTTAATTCACAGTGATTCATCAACAAGTGTGTGGTAAAGGGTCACCCCATCTAGTGGTATTATTTGCAAAAGAAGAATTAATTCATTTAGGTTGACATTTATGGGTTATAGTATCGCATTATGTAGCATAAAAACTATGAGATCATCTTCAAAAGTAAAAAATCAGATTTTCTGAATAGTGTTCAGTTGAGTCCCAACTGTTAGCAAACCCAAGTTTAATTTCCTGTACTGCATTTCTAAAGATGTTAAATGTTAAATAATTGTTTCAACCACCTAGGCAGCTACCAATATACCATAATAGACTGAGAACAAAGTCTCCACATGGAGAGTTTAGCATCCAGTGAGATACAACAGGGGTCTGACCTCTAAAGCCATGGGATAGAGGGCATTGATGATCCTGAAGCTGTTAGCCATGTTGCCCTTCAAGGTGGTTCCACTCACTACCATGTCCCACATGCAAGGTGTGTCGGCAGGACAGATGTCTGTCTCTCCAGAGAATGGAGACACCGTCAAGATGTGACTGCAGGGTGCAGGCAGTACTGGCTGCATGCTGCTAAAACCCCCATCCACATAATGCTGTGAGATAAGATCAAACACATTATGATACAGACCAAACAATGGGCTGGAAGTGAGCGTGTGAAAAGGCCATCAAATACTCACTACTCCTCTGAAGGATGGAGGCAGCATACCACAGTACCCAGGCACAAAGCAGCTACATAACAAAGCCTTGGAATAAAAATGGTAATGATTACAAATATGCTTAAAAACTTACTTTTTTTTACTTACTTTGCCTCTAACCTGCTCAGGAAAAATCATTAGGGTGTGAATCTGTAGTACCAACTCACCTGTACTACATCCTCTTTGGACTGGAACTCAGACATGATAATGAGCTTGCTATCAGTCATGCGGGTCGTAGCAACAGCAAGACGCCCACTGGCCAGTTGGTGTGCATTAAAAGGAAGATGTTTGTGTAAAATTGACTCTAACCAGTGGAAAACATTGACTGAGGGGTTAAATGGTCCAAGTGTAAAAGCCTTCATCTGTTTGGCAAAATGTATCATCTCATCTCGCATAGTAACTGTAAAATAGAAGACTTTGAGTTAGAAAAAGTAATTACATGCAACAGAAGTAGGCTTAGAAAAAAAAGATAAAGTCACTTACTCAGGCTAATTTCACAGACTACAGCAGCTGCTACCAGAGATCCAGCAGATGCACCCAGGACACAAGGTGCTGCACGCAGTATCCAGGGTGCATAATTTAAGAAGCACTGGGCAACCCCTAACTGGTAGGTGGCCATGAATCCAGATCCAGAGAAGGAGATAGAAAGAGGAACTTCACGATAATGACAACCGGAAACTCCTGGAGCCATTTTCTAAAGGCTTTGAATGTTTTTATCATATATGATGAAAGTGCTGTGGCAAAAACTCCTTTCTGTCTTTTAAAAGTAGACCAAGATAAAGCAGGCTGATATGAGTTATCCAGTGAAATTGGATGACAGTTTAACAATCAGTGTTTTTAAGCCAATGTCAATTAGACATACCATATTGGTCATGCTCATGTGATACAGCATGCAATACTCTCAATGACTTTGTGTCTGTTTCTAGTCCTAAAAGCTAACATGATTTTGGTTTGCTTATCTCAGGCTGGCTTCCATGTGATACTACTAAAAACGAAAAGCTCCAGATCTTAGACAATGCTGAACTAATGAATTAAAAGTACAAATCCACAAAAACAGACTTTAATAAGTCCTTTCTTTTAGAATTTCTTTTTTAGGATTTCACAGTAACAGTTTTCAAAAGGACAACTAAAGCACTTTAGTTCTAAGTTATTAATTATATTGAAGTATGTGACAAACAAATCTTTGCATCTTGAGTCGTATTAGTTTTAACAGAATTATTAACATTTAGGTCAAACTTATTTAAATTGTTGTCTTTTTTGAATTTCCTAATTGACAAAACAAACGTTAATATCTGCCAGATATTACATCACTGCTCTGACTCCTCTGGGTCTTTTTTACTGAAACAAAGTAAAATATATTTTTTTCTATATTTAATACAACACAGCACTTTTCATTAAAGTAGTCACTGTTTTCATATAATATGCAGATAAGGAGAGATCTTATTCAATTCAATTACATTTTATTTATATAGTGCCAATTCATAACAGAAGTTATCTCATTGCACTTTTCCTATAGAGCAGGTCTAGACCGTACAAATCCCACCATGAGCAAGCATTTGGCGACAGTGGCAAGGAAAAACTTCCTTTAAAAGGCAGAAACCTTGGACAGAACCAGACTCAATGGTGGGCGGTTATCTGCTGCTGCCATCTTATAGTTTTGAACAAAAGAACAAACACAGCCTGTTCTACTAGTGTTATTGATTTTCGATGACACTACTTTATTTATTTTATTTTATTTTACTATATGTACCCAAGACACTATTGATACGGAGTATATTATCCTGGTGAAATAAAATACATTTAAATATAATGTAAACAAATTGTGAAATGTCCTAATTTCTGCAGTCTATGACGTAAGGTCATTTATCAGCAGCTGAGCTACGGGTTATCATGCTACCACAGAACCCCCTGCAGGTAGCCTACAGATGCCAGCATTGACCTGAGAGTAAGGCAAGAAGGAGTACTGTGAATGTGTGTGTTCTCCATGCTGCCTTTTTCTATGAGCTTGCACACACTGTTAGTGATGCATTTAACCAAAACACAAACCTATGTTAGTAAGGGGACTATAGACACGGCATAAATCAATCTCCAGAATACAATGTTGGCATTTTACTTTCCTGCATACCATAGCCTATGTTGAATCTCTACGTTTCAAACGCTGTGGTTAAGGTCTGATTATGTTTAGGCACAAAAAACACTTGGTTAGGCTTAGGAAAAGATCATGATTTGGGTTAAACTACCCGGTTTGGTGGCCACATTTACGGTTACAAACATCCAGACGTCTTGCTATAAAATACCCGGTTTTGTTGCCACAAAAATGGCTACAAATGTCAGATTTTGTTAGTTGAAACAGGAAACTAACAGTGGTCTTGCACACGGGTCTCTGCTATTTTGGCAACTCCAGTCATCCAGTCATCTTTAACACTGCGTTTATGTTCTAGCCACCACCCACCCAACCCCACTCCACCCCACCCTCCACCTCCACGTATGAAAGTCAGCTCCTGAGGATGTCATCTGGACTACATCACTTTCTATATGATACATATTGTAGAAATGTTGATATGATACGTATTACAGCCTACGTATAAAATGTAGACATTCAACGTGGTTTGCAGAAACATACGAAATGGCTACATTTTATTCTGGCAACTGGACTGCATAAATGATCAATTGTAACTAGATTATTCACCAAAGTTGTTAATCTCATCACTGAGCATCTGTAATAAAAGACATCATTTGAGTATTCAAATAAACAGAAATCATTTATCAAATTTGAGAAGTACCATACAAAATACTTATTTACAAAGCTGGAAAACTGTGACAATTAACCTATATACTATCAAATTTGAAACTTAATAAATACCTCGACTTGATGTTGATAAAGCAAATTGATATTTGTCAAATAAACTGTACTACTTGTACAAACTGACAAGACCTACAGTATATAATAAATGAAAAATGCACCTTTTGTATTGCACTTGTGTTGAGCAACCTTGAAAGATTTAAGTTCTGTTGATTATTTGGCTCTTTGAATATTAATGTGATTTCTTTCACAGTTTTCCTCATCCCTTAATATTAGTGTTCATTCTGATCACAGTGACACATTGATTCATAGCAAAATGAAAAGCAATCTCAAGGTGCAAAAATTCCAAACAATATATCTAACAGTGCATTTTGTTAAACCTGTACATACATGGGTTATTTTCTGACAATCTCCATTTTATTCTGTAATAATTTGTGTTGTATTGTATTTAGGACATTTAATACACAGTTTTTTACTATGCAGGAGGCTGTGGAGAAGCACGATCAGGGGAAACCTCAAAATGGTCCTCACTGAACTCATGTGTAGGACTGTTGTCTGGAAAGTCCCCGTCCTGTGGTGGGGTGTGTTCTGGTGACTCGGCAGGGTCAGCCTGCGGTTTCCTGATGCCCTGTGGGAGTTTCAGAAACCTGAGGGGAGGCAGAGAAGAGGCAATAACAATAAATGTGTGTGTTGTTGTGTGGAAAAGACAGGAGGAGAATGACAAAGGGGGTAGACAAAGGGGCAGGGACCTGAAGAGGAGTTTTTGTCCCCGCTCCTTTTTGATGATGTTGAGCTTGTAGTAGTGCCGCAAAGCACGGGACATTTTCTCATAGGTCATATTGTCTCGGTTCTGTAAAGAGATGACACATTATCAAGGGCCTGCAGTACAACATTTACTCTGCTCCCATGTCCCTTGTTTTTGCTGTTTTGTCTCTCCACCTGTGTGTTCATTTTCCCTGTAAGGTGAACCACACAGACCTGGGTACTCACCTTGTGGTTTCCCCAGAGACGTGCCAGTCCATTGGGGTCAACCACCCTGAACACCAGGCTGTCCTGGTCTTCCCATCGGATGTATTCTTGGTAACGGTCGTCACACAGCAGCTGATACACATAGTCCCACAGCAGTCTGCACTCTGGCCATGATTAAAACAGCAATAAGACATATGTTGCCAAACCTTATACTACTATCATCAATTATTGGTATTTAAAGCTCTATTAAAGGTCCAGTGTGTAACATTTAGGAGGAGCTATTGGCAGTGCTATACGGTGAGTGAGTAGTGAGTTTTATGAATGTCTAAATATATAAGAAATTGAGAAGCTGATAGTGTATCAAAGGCTTGTGTCTATGAGTTTTTCTACCCCCTAGTGGTCAAAAATAGCTTGATACAGTTTTTAAAAGGAAGTCCAATTTGTATTATCTGTGTACCTTGTGTAGGACAAAATACATTTGTTTTCGTATATTTTCAGAGTGAATGCTGTAATACAACTGTTAATAAATTAACATAACATTACCTGGGATGCGGCCGTTGGCTTTGTGCAGCAGGCTCCTTGGCTCCTCTCGACTGGACAGGTTGAGCGGCTCCTGGGTGATGCTCTCTGTTTGGGGAGGACACTGGACTTGGTTGTGGAGCAATGTAGAGACAGCTGCTGATCCATCTACAAGAGAGAAGAAAAGATACAGAGAGCGACAAAGAGAGAGGGTCAAAATCAGACATCACAGTAAATAATTACAACTGCAGGCCACTTTATTTCTTATATTGCCATTTTTTATACCCACTACTATGTGTGAGTGGAGCAGGGTACGTGTAAAGGATCAGGGGACGATTTCTGAGAGGTGGCATGGGCTGTGGATGGTTGGTCACAGTGGTTACAGCAGCTGCCGACACTGCAGTTGTGAAAGCGAGGGAAACTGTGAGAGAGAAATATAAGGAACTGAAAAAGAGCTAAACTGAAAGCAAAAGAGATTTTTCAGCAGCTTGAACATTGTACATTAATGGCTAATGCAATGTACAACACAAAGAGGCCATTTCACTATTTGCATACAGTATGTAGAACATTGTTTTGGGCTGCGGAGTTGTAAGATAATGGGTTTCCAGGTAACAACGGCACACCCACTGGCACCCATCCTACTTTCTATAATGGAAAGCACCTTTTTTATGGTAGGGACAAACGAAGAGTGTGTGTGTTTGTATTCTTCTACTGAAGGGTAAAATGTCCTCACCAAAAGTGGAAATTTTATCTGATGGGTGCAGCTGCCGATAAACGTTTTACATACAAAACATAGCACATTATACTGTATATAATGCATTGCAGTTTATTAAACTACTTAAAAGCATATAATATAGTGAGACTTCTTTACATCTGGAACATTAAAATGCTGCTTACAACTATTTAACACCCTGAAAGTGGCCATTATTCATTGTACTGGTTTAGTTACATTTTTAAACACAGGACTTTTACATGTCAATTGACATTGTGGTTACTTCTTTAGCCCCCTGGCCCTCACATGTACAGAAAAAGTATAGTGTAATTTTGACTAGCATAAGGGTTGAGGGTAGGCATGCATTGGTCAGGGTTAAACTTCAGCATTGAATGAATGAATTCCTGCATGATGTGTTTGCACATGTACATGCGGCTGATCAGGAAGTATTCGTGCCACAGTCTAACCGGGATAAACAAGTTTGATTTGATACGCGAGAAACCCAAACAATCAACTGTGTGTGATTGTCGTGTGTGTGTTCTTTGCACTGCCATGCACTCTTGCGCTATCTGTACCAGTGCTACGACCCTGTGCATACACTACATAACAATCTGACCTTAATATCGATGGTTTGTTGTCCAGATCTTTCCTGTATATTGTAGCTATATGTTTAAGTTTGATTATATTTGTTTAGCTTGATATCTTTGTTTAGCTGTACGTCTGTGTCTGTATTGTCCTGTTAATTTGTTCTCTGCGCTGTGTTTGAGTATTTTGAGAGCTCCTGAGAACTGGAGTCAAATTCCCTGTATGTGTCAATATTCATGGCCAATAAAACTGATTCTGACTGATTATGTATATGTTTAAAAATTTACTCCTAGACATTACTGACCTTGGGTGTCATTGACCGTGGGAGGCTGGGGCTCTTGGACACTCTGAGGGGGTATCTGGCAGCTTACTGGGCTCTGGATGTGTCCAGTTGCCATGGAGGGAGACGTATTTGGGGGGTCACAGACAACACTCCTCCTTTGCTGTTTTACACACTGTAGGATCTCATACAGAACATCACCTGTAGAAAACAGGGGGTGCGTATGAAAACACAGGCGCAAAACCAGTCAGCACATTCTCTTTCTGCATACACACTCATTACTACCTGAGCTGGGACAGCGGCGTCTGAAGTCTTCCTTGGTGAGCAGGCACAGGGCTCGACCGTTCATCTCAAAGCGTCCCTTTTCAGGCCGGCGCAGTGAGTACTCCTTCTGAGCCCAGTGGAGCCAGTGGGCAACATCCTCCTTATCCCACAGAGATGGGTTTATTCCTAGAAAACAGATGCACAAAATTCAAAAACACATTGTTACAGGTGGCATTTGTGCTGTAGTAAAGGCTGTTGCATCTACATTGCTGCATGTTATTTATGGACTGGTATCTTTAAGGTAAACGAAGGACAAGTCAAACAGAGAAGAGAGTTTGACTCACGCAGCCTTCCAGGTAGATGCCACAGGTCTTCCTGAGTGGGAGGACTGACCAAAGGAAGCTGGTTTAGGGGGGGGTGATGCACACTGAGTGGACTGTTGACTTGCCCTGCATGCATTATGGATGTAGGACTGTTTGCTCTGTTTTCTTGCTGCAAAACATGGACACACGTGCCCATAAGTAGCCTACACACACCACTTAGTGGCCGTATAGAAACAGCAATGCAGAGCGATTTTAAAACGTTTGACCTAAAAGCAAAATTTTCAGTAGCCTAAACCAGAGCAGTTGGTCATAGAAATATAGTTAGGCTCCCTGCCTGTCTGCTTTTAAAGACAGCGCATTTTTAAACGGTTTTGACCATAACTTACCTTGACCAAAGGTGACGGGGAAATGTTCTCCATGGAAATGTCTTTTATCTGTTCGACTGTACGAAAAAACAGGATGATATCCTTATAAGCAGACATATAACTCGTCCAATAAATGAAATAAACTGCAGATCAAACCTCCCCAAACTCCATTTTAAATGAAGATTGAATATAACTTTCGAAGAAATAATACTCTACTATTTTCACATCCGAGCCTTCCGGGAAATGAAAACGAAAGAAACATAATCCTTGCAGGGGGTGTGTGCAAAATAGGCTGATTGGAGGAAGCAACCGCAGAGGGAAAACATTTTACTACACTTGAGCGCGATCAAGCCGCATAGGCCTTTTTATAAGACCGCTGAATAAAATATCTCTTATATATAAATGAAGTATGAGCAAAAACTGTTCCTGTGTGTTTTCACACTTTCGTGCATTAAATATCTAAATGAAGAATTCTTGGGGGTGGAACAAATGAAAATTGTGAGTGAGTAAAAAAACTGTGAGAGTGTGGATAAGTGAATGAGAGATTACGGGACAGAGCAGCGTGCGCCTATAAAACAGAAATGGTCTTCGGAGCTCCTCCTCCTCTTACTTACGGGAAGATCAACCAGGCTGCGTTTGTACGAGCGCAATGCTAAACCATAAACTAGGTAAGGTGTGTATCCAGGAAAGTAGCACTAAAGATAAACATATTCAATAGTGCATGTTTACTGTAGTTCACGTACATGCGACGCCCTCAACCACAGAGAAAATATTCACCTAGGCTATATCTAATAAATATAGGCTACTATACCATCGATTATAAGCTCACAAAGTATATCTAATATACAGTGACGAATTGATAATGAATATCACAACTGAAATATCTACAGAACATGACACTCGTCCTGTCCATTGTCAGAATAAAGATGAGATATAAGACAGAACTTTATTTATCCCGAGGGAAATCCGTCTGACTGGAGAGAAGGCTTTGGCCAGGTAGATTTCATCATGCTGTATATTCTAATTTGCAAATGTACAGTAAACCTAGTGCAGGTTAAAGTGTTGAAAATATAATAATAATAATAATAATAATAATAACAGTAATAATGAAGTGTGATGAAGTGCTTTGAGATACTGGCTCTACAGCACATAAACAACAACATCCCAGTCAACCTGGACCCTCATCAGTTTGCATACAGAACCAACAGATCCACAGAGGATGCCATTCACACCAGAATGCTGTTTGTTGATTTCAGCTCAGCATTCAACACAATCTCCCCCATGAAACATTATTGCAAAACTTAGCACTCTGGGCTTGAGTGCCACACTCTCCAACTGGATATTGGACTTCCTTACAAACAGACCCCAGACAGTTCAGATTGGTGGTCACACCTCTTCCACTCTTGTGCTCATTTGATTTTAGGAAAAAGGAGGCATAGACACACACCCCTGTCTATATCAGTGGATCTGAGGTGGAGCAGGTGAATAGTTTTAGGTTCCTGGGAACCAGCATCACAGAGAACCTGACATGGTCCTCTCACATCTCTACCCTGGTCAAGAAAGCTCAGAAACGGGTGTATTTCTTAAGGCAAAATTCCTGTGCCGAGTTCTTATTAACTTATACAGAGGAGCAATAGAAAGCATCCTGTTGTAAATTTCTGAAATAGTTTTGTAGCCACCTGTATTAAAATGCCAGCTTGTCTTTTCTGTCATATTTCTCCAGTGATGTGGGCTGAAAAGTGGGGAATCAGTTGGGCAACCCAACACGATCAGTGTGGCTGGTGAGCTAACTGCTCACAGTGCGTAACCAGGTCCTTGAGGAGAGTGCTGTGCAGCTGAGTAGGATCCAACCTGGGGACACAGTGCTGGAGCTGGCTCACGGCCCTGCAGTCAGCAGCCAAACTACTCACAGAGCCCACAGGCCGCCTTATAGGGGTGGATCACTCTGAGTACATGCATCAGGTGAAGTATGAATACTGACAGCCTGGAATAAAGTATTAAATTCAAGCTTATCTATAGCCTTCCTAAACTAGCCACATACGAACTGTAAGCCTTTCTGTATGGAGCACTAATTAAGAAAAAATAGAAGAAGCTATCGGCAGACAAAAGCAGAAAAAACTATAGCTACTAGTCTGGGACAAGATTGCATTTGAAGGGGGAACATGACTCACTTTTTGAATAACAACAATAAATAATATTTCTCTTTTTCTTCTCTCACAGACGGCAAGTGAGTGACAGAAGGAACTTATGGCCAGAGGGAAAGTGACCCTACACCACTGTGATATAGCAGCAATGCCTCTGGCAGACAGCACTGTGGATAAAGTCTTTCATTAACTGCTGCTACTTCTGGCCTGACCTCAGGAAGGGAGCCACAGAGATACACCAGGTAATGAAACCAGGAAGGAAATGACAACAGTAAGGCACATTTGTCATTCAAATTCAAATCTGTCTCAGACGATCTGGTTTACTATCTTACTCCTAGTTTTGACTTCCTGAGCAATCGTTGTCTTTTAGTAAAGCTTCTCTGCACAAATGTCTTTTTTTTCTCTCTTGAACCCACCCAGGAGGCCAGATGGTGACCACGCTGAGGCTGCTGCATGTGGCTGCTTTTGCAGCAAAGCGAGTGATGCCAGGGGAACTGCCTACATGGCAGCTCTGAGAGACTCTGGCTTCACTGATGTCAGAATCAGAAAAGAAGAAGATGAGAAATCAAACTGCAAATGACAGATTGTGTGTATTTTAAATGATTAAATGAAAACAAATCAAACACAGAAATAAAGTAAAATACAATACACATTGTTATTTATATTTGCTTTTTATGTATGCTTTTACTGTGCTATAATTAAATGAAAAACATATGCTAAATGACAATTATTTAGCCTTTTGTTTTTAATAACTGAATTGTTTTTCATTGTTACATGAATTTTCCACGCCGCATTAAAATCAAATCACAACACAGAAAACAAAGTGAAAAGATGTAGTGCATTTCAGTGTGTATTGTATTTCACTTTATTTCTGTGTCTGACTTGTTTTCATTTCATTTAAAATCTCCCATACCTCTCAGCTGGACCACACTGTATCACAGAACTATTTTACAATACATTTTACATATTTTATTATGTTGTAGAGCTGTTTGACATGTTTGTAATTGAATAAGGATCATTTCTGATATCAATATATATCACAACATATCTTTTGTTTGCTTGTTTTCACTCCAAGCATCCCCACTGCTGTTCATTTCTGTCTGACAAGCTTCTGGCTCACTGTGATTTCTGAAGAGAATGCCACCATATGGAAATCCGTGTTTCATGTCACTTTGGTTTGTCCAACATTTTCAAGTCAAACACACAGTCGTTAACGAAGAAGCTGGAACTCAAAGTGACTCAAAAACATAGATTTTGTTTTTACAAGCATCTTCAACAGGCCAGGAGATGCCGTTTCATGTTTGAAACTACCGTAATTAAAGACAACACTGGCCATTCAACGGTAGGTGGAGATCGTGCTCCGGATGGATGCGATTCTAGCCTAAAACAGAAGAAGAAGAGGTTAAACGCGGGCGGTGTTGATGACGTAGGGAGAGGGAAATCCAAAAACAGAACCAAAGTCGTCTGCTCTCCGGCGGTGTTGCTAAATTAAAACGTTAAGTTAAGCTAAACAGCGGTAGTCAAGTGGACGACAGTTGTTAAAGCGGGAGAAAAGTAAGCGATTGCGATTTAATATCGAGTAAACAACATCTTATCCTGACTACGGTGTAGTTATTGGACTCAAAGACATATTAACATCTTTACATAGGCACACCATTTAGCAGGCTAAAACGTTAGCTTGGGGAGCTTTTATCAAGATATCTAACGTTAAAGTAGGTGTTAACTTAAAGGGATTTCAAAAGCAACACTAATCGAACACCCAGACATAACTAATCTATAAAGAAAGCGAATATTTTCTGTCTTGAACACATGAATACAGGAGGGGCCAAAATCACCACCTGGCGTTTGTGATGCATTAATCAAGACTCGTTTCTGTTCACTCCATTCTCCGCTTAGCAGAATGCAGAGGGCTTCCCGTTTAAAGCGTGAACTTCAGATGTTGAGCACCGAGCCACCTCCCGGGATAACATGCTGGCAGACCGAGGAACGAATAGACGACCTCCGGGCACGTAAGTATTCTCAGCGTCAAGGCTTTGAAACTAAAATAACCGAGACTGCCTTTGTTCTCAGCAATATACCACATATATGGGAAGCTAAATGTTTGTCTTATCTACCTGGTCATGCATTTTTTCCCCATCCTCTGGTTTACAGAGATAGTGGGCGGAACAGAGACTCCATATGAAGGTGGACTCTTCTCCTTGGAGATCAAGGTCCCAGAGAGGTACATTTTCTCAAAGGTTTAACATTGGTGGATGTTTTCTCTCTCCCATTTCCATGTTTTAAACACTTACTGCAGCTTAGTAAGACTGACCTGCCGTTTTCCTCTCGTAGGTACCCATTTCAGCCTCCCAAAATGCGATTTTTGACCCCCATCTACCACCCAAACATTGACAATTCAGGACGCATCTGCCATGATGCTCTCAAACTCCCGCCAAAGGTTTCACCTCCATCATCTGGTTTTGTTTGTTTGCTGTTAAATAAATAAGTAGATATACCAGCTAACAGCACGTATATTTAATGTTTTTAATTTATTCAGGGAGCCTGGAAGCCATCCCTAAACATCTCCACAGTCCTCACCTCCATTCAACTGCTCATGGCTGAGCCCAATCCAGACGACCCACTTATGGCTGATATAGTGAGTCACACATAATCTTGCATTCACAGGTATCATACTATCTGTTAGAGTAGCATAAACATGATGCACAATCACACTGTGTTGGTTTTATTTGTTTTTGTGAATATTCTAATACAGATATTACAAATATGGATATGTGACAATAGAGCTTTTGCAACACCTTTACCTCACAAAAATACAGCCTCTTGTGGTCTTGAAATTGCTGTAGAGAGTATTTGATTTGTGATACTGTGATCAATTGTGTACCATCAATTGTGTTTTTAATGCAGTCATCAGAGTTCAAATACAACAAACAGATGTTCATGGAGAAGGCCAGGAAGTGGACACAAGAACATGCTGTTCAGAAGAACATGGTAAGTCATTCTGCTCTAGGGGTGAAGCAGTTGTAACGTATTTGCTGTCATTCATCATTGAAACAGTTTATCTCTTTAACCTTTTTTAAATTTCATTATGTGCCAGCCTTCTGTATTATTCTTAGTGGGTGATGTAATTTTCATTTCCTCCACAGCACTGTACTGTCTGTCATAGTATTAGCTCTGTGTAATAGTGTGGTATATCTTACCCACAAGGTGGTGCTGTGCTCCCTTGATAGAATGTTGTCTACTTACTTAATATTCACTTGCACTAAAGTGATGCAGACTGTTTGATTCATATTCAAATGTGACCTCCACATTTCACGCTTCTCAGTTTTGGGATGTGGAGGAGTGTAGATGGGCAATGCTGTCATTGTTAAATTAATTAAAATAATTTGTATCTGTCTTTGTTTGTGGAGGGCAACAAAGAAAATACTCCAGATCAGAAATCTTCATCCCGCAAAAGAGAGGCTTTGGGTGCACAGCAGGAGGCAGAGGAGCCAGCAAAAAGAACCTGTGTGTAGTTTCTATCTTGCATGTTCAAGCCACGGATCTCTCTTCTCCAGAGCCACCATGCCTTATACACGTGTCTACTTGTAAAGAGTATGATATTACATTTTAATTTAGTGCTAATACCTACTTCCCTTTACTGTGTATGCAATCCTCTTCTCAATCCAGAAATATCGACATATTTATATGTATAATGGTTATGTTTGTGTTGAGATATTAAAGTTTAACTAACTTAACTTATTTAATGTATACACTGACTTCTTGTGAGGCATAACAGTGTGTTTCACAATAGTAGCATAAGCAGAGTGTTGTGATGTGTATATACAGTATGAAGATAATTTTATTCAAACATATGCTTACCAGTTGTATACAAAGTATGTACATCCTAAATAGCAAGTTTTTTTTACAAGCTAAGGATTTATTTCTTAATATATAAAATTATATATTTGCTGTTTATCATATAAAAAGGGAGACAAACATCATAAGGCTGTAGTGAGTCAATACCATGCTAGTTCAGAGGTAGTTACATTGTATGTACATATTGCTAGCCTACACTAATGTCTGTAGAAAGATAGCTACATCCCACTCAGTCTGTATAACTGCTTGTGTCCTTTTGAGCACAATTGCATATTCGCGACAAATTCGTGAAAACTGTATGTGCGATCTGTTTTCTGTTGCATTTTGCTGCCACATAAAGAATAACATTTTTATAACAGGTATTACACAGTTGCAAAGAAGTATATCTGACAACATTTCTGTGAATGAAAAATGTTAGCTTACTCTGGTAAAATGTCCTGGCGCGTCTGATGATGACTCCCTTTCTTTGAAACAGACCTTAGCAATAGGATAGAACATATATTTAAAACAAACAAATAAGACAACTCCATTTAAAATATAACCAAACAATCTGTAACCTCTAAGCTGCATGTCTCATGATCACATCTCAGTATAAACATTTACACTTAAAATTCTACTGGTTCTACCTAGATTCCCCTTGGCTATACCATTGATTTGTCTGATGCTTGGATTTTCCATGTAGTTAACAAACTTTTATTTTAGCTTTCTTTTTGTCATTCGAGTCCATGACTGACGCAGTCCACTGGGTAGTGTCTGAAATTGTCCTTTATTATAGCAGTCATGTTTTATTGTGGTGTTTCCTTTAATAGTCTTTAGTGTGAAGGGAACTTTTAGTTGCACTCTCCATTTTCAGAGGCACTTTGTTGTGTTCTCATAGTCTTCTCTTGAGTACTCTATAGTCTCTGTGTGGACTCATTCTGAGGTGCTTGAGGATTGATAACCCCGAGCTGGTCTTGCTGCTGCTGTTCAGTGATGGTCCTTTAGTGTCCATAGTGTCCCAGCTATTCAGACCACTAGCTTGGAGGCTCATGGATGAGAGGTGAGAGAGGGAGTCATGGTAGAGTGATACAGAGGGCAAGTGTTATGAATCACATCTTGATCCAAATTCTTCAGAAATTCATCATCGTTCAGGCTCCCTCGTTCTGTCACCCTGTCTCTATCTCTGGCAGTGGGAGTGGATATCTGGCAAGGGATGAGAGGAACAGAGGAAGAAGAGGAGCAGTGGGAAAACCTGATTGGATCCAGTCGGGGTTGGAATGGGGGCCCCCCACTGTACAGGGCATCAGTGAGTGACACCTGTGTCGATGAATCTGAGCAGGAGCTCTTCTCTGTCTCCACAGAAACCAGCGAGTCCAGAGTGTGGTCCCGGCGTAGCTGTGGACGCGCTTTGGGGTGAGTCCAGAAGAAGAACTGGGAGTGGTCTCGTGTGAAAAGGAGGAAGAGGAGGGGGTTGAGGCAGGCAGGCAGAGGCTGGAGAAGCAGGAGAACTGACTTTAGCACTTCCTCCCCCAGAGAGAGGAGACCCAGGAGGGAGCAGAGGGAGAGGAAAGCTACTGGTACATAGAGGAGGCCATTGGTGAATATTAGCCAGGCAACATGTTTGATCATAGCGCAGTCCCATAGGCCCTCACATTCTCCCCTAAGTAACTCCCAGTAAAGGCGGATGTATGAACCTGTGACAATAAGCAAGCACAGGGTGTTCATCATAATGAGCGCCAAGGGAAAGCCCAGGGATGATGGCAGTCGAGAGGATGGGGGTGGCAGGGGCGAGGGAAGGCAGAAAGGTGAGGACCCGTACTCTCCAACTCCTACCAGTGGGAGAGAAGCAAGGGTGAGAGAAAGAGTGAGGCAGAAAAGTGCACATGTGCGTACACTGCCAAGGGATGGGGACTTCCCATAGGCGCGGGCACATGTCACGCTCACGCCACACTGTACAGCTGCCAGAGTCAGCAGCAACACACTTGCCTCAGACGCAAACACCCAGACCCATCCGGTCGCCTGACAACCAGGACCCCCCTCCCAGCGGGCACCGTGGTGACCAAACTCTCCCAGGGTTAGAGCATCCACAAGGGCTAAGGTGCATGTACACACACCCGTCAGCAGGTTGGAGGCACCCATGCAGGCCACAGTGAAGCGGAGCGGTGACAGGTAGCCGGGTGAGCCAAAGAGGGACAGGAGCAGGAGGGAGTTCCCCAGAAGAGACACCAAGGAGATCGACCACAAGCCCACACGAACCAGCCAGCTGCCCAACAGAGAGTCACAGGGACGGAAAGGACCTGCAAACATACAAATCATCAGCTCTAGATAAACCAACTGTAAATGGTGAATTCAAGACTCAATTTCCTCATACTGTAGTTGTGACAAAACAATCTGAAAGCCAGTTGATAACAGCTTGATTATCATCACTGAAGGTGTGATTTCAGTTACCTGGAGTCGGTGTGCATTGGACACTGGTCTGTAGTTTGGATTCCTCTATTTCTAGTTGGAACTCCTCCAGGTCAGGGTCATCTGCAATAAAGCATTGTCAGGGTCAAAAATCAGAGGTCCAACACCTTGGGGTCAATCTGTTGTATAAGGTCTGTTTAGCTTGTGAGGTTTTACGACAGCTTATTCTGCATGTGGATGTTAGATTGTGTGTGGCCCTGGCTACAGGGGGTTGGTGCAATAAGGGAGGTGATCTAACATTCTTTTGCAATGAAAGAAAAAGAAAAAAAATATTTATAGAGGATAATTGGCACTTGCAGGATATGTGATCATCATGACTGTTTTTCTAGCAATTAAAGGTGAATAAATTTTAATCAGTGATATGTCATGGTTTAATCATCTTTTGTTATCATTACCTTTTGTTACAGCCAGCAATTGTTTATTTTCTAAATTTATGGTGTAGGTTTAATGGTTTTAATTTCAACCTAATTTTGGTTTATTGGTGTTAATATTTTATGCCTGTCAAAGGAATCCGTGGAAGGGTCAACACTCAAGTGTGAGTGTGTGTCAGCTGCCAGGTAGCTGTGGTTTCAGCGAGGCTCTGACATGTTTCAAGTGGGCTTGTGTCAATAATTCGGCAATGAGCACAGGCATATGGGGCTCAGATTTCCATGTATCACTTTACCCCTCGTCCCAGTTGTGTACCATATGTGTTATATACTGTATATATGCTCGCACAGATATTGTAATTGCATGCTTTCTTACAGTGTGTGTCAGCGTGGATAGGGTACATGGCTACAGTCCTCTTGTGTAGGTCCTCATCAGTGTTGCTCTGCTCTGTGTCCCACTGGCTGGCTGGCTTGTAGCTATCACAGGAACCATACACACAGCACTGGTAGGCATAAGGCATCTCTATTACCCTGTAACAAACAGATGGAACAGTATTGACAGTAGACCAGGAAAAACAATGCCACAACAGATGGTATAAGAAGTGGACAAAGAAATGGTAACAAAACCTTCAGACTTGTGTGATGTTCATTTTAATGTGAGCTAGAGCATTACCAGTTTAGCTTTTAGATAAAATATTGGATATTCACAGTAGCGTTTCAAAGCAACCTCAAGTGCTAATGAATCTGTTCCTGTAGCACTTGAGTGCATCGTCACTTTAGTACATCATAAATCAAGTAAAATTACCCATCATCTATAGGGAAAATGTAGGTGAAACTGTCAGTTTTCCGAAGTCTGGATAAGCTAACTGTGGTGTGGATGGTTTTACGCAAACATTTACTGTACAGTGGTGTGCAAAAGTGTTTGCCCCCCTCCTGATTTCTTATTTTTTTGCATGTTTGTCACACTTAAATGTTTCAGATCATCAAACAAATTTAAATATTAGACAAAATGCATTTTTTAAATGAAGGTTGTTATTATTAAGGGAAAACAAAATCCAAACCTACATGGCCCTGTGTGAAAAAGTGATTGCCCCCTAAACCAAATAACTGGTTGGGCCACCCTTAGCAGTAACAACTGCAATCAAGTGTTTGCGATAACTTGCAATGAGTCTTTTACAGCGCTGTGGAGGAATTTTGGCCCACTCATCTTTGCAGAATTGTTGTAATTCAGCCACATTGGAGGGTTTTCGAGTGTGACAAACATGCAAAAAAATAAGAAATCACGAAGTGGGCAAACACTTTTGCACACCACTGTACAATGCTTTTGAAATGGCTTTCTGCCAGGAATTCTGTTTTGGACGATGTTCTACAGTATTGCTGACATTGCCACTTGATCACCTGCCATCTCCTATGTCTTTGAAACTCACTCTCCATTTTTACTTCACTGCACCTTTCCAGGCCTTCAGGGATCTTTGTAACAAGAATTAACTTGCTGCTGACAAATGCTTCCTCATTTTTAACTTCAGTTCAGGAATGGCTTGCAGGGATACAGTGTAATTAGTTTATTGTCAACCTTGGCTGCTTTTAGTAAATTGAAGATATTAATAGAAAATTGTGAGAGGAATGATAATTAAAGGGATGGGAAGTGATGCATTGTTCCTTACAGCCAGAGGATACACACCTGGGTAAGTTATCATCTTAAATCAGTTTCTGGTGAGAAACCAACACATAGGGGACTACATTAAGTTAGAAAGAATAAAATGCATGATGATGGTGTGTGTGTGTGTGTGTGTGTGTGTGTGTGTGTGTGTGTGTGTGTGTGTGTGTGTGTGTGTGTGTGTGTGTGTGTGTGTGTGTGTGTGTGTGTGTGTGTGTGTGTGTGTGTGTGTTAACCTCATACGGGGGAAGTGATCAGGACTGAAGGCCTCGTATAATTCTGTGTTGCCCCTCAGCTTGAGATGGGTGAGACCCCCCAAACCTGCAACAGGTACTGAGCTGAGACGGTTCTCACTCAGGTCCCTGACATAAATATAGAAAGAAATTGAGAAAGAAACAGAAGGCGGTAGGTGTCAGATCAGGCCAAGTCAGTATTTACAAAATGGGTTTTCATTTCAGATATTGCCGAGGGTCATCTTTGGTAACAAAAAGGCCTTGTCTCTTAGATATTTTAAACTGTTCAGACAAGGCCCTCTATCAGATTCCCTCCAGATAACACTTCCTGTCAGATGTAGTGTATCTGCTTGTTTAGCTAGGCATACTTCAACCAGTCTTCACACAAAGAAGCAGTTTGTATTGACATGACCTGAGATGAGTCTCATGGCCACACAGAGGGGTTTTTCAAACAATAAATGCATATCAGTGTTTTCTGAAGACTAAGCCAAAGACAACAGGTTTTCAATGGCACACACAGGAAACTGTGGAGTGTTTGTATAAGGCGAAGGCTCTGACATACAGCTTAACTTTAATTAAAGATGCACAAATTTGGCCTGCCTTCTAGGGGAGAGGAGTGACACTGCAGAAGGACCAGATGAAAGGGAGAAGAGTCTTAGTGACAGTTATGTATCTGTGTTTACTCACAGTTTGATCAAAGAGTGAAGCGCGGAAAAGGCATCTTGGTGGATCCACTCGATCATATTCCAGCTCAGATCACTGACAGAAAAAAGAATCAAAGTGAACTGAAATGGACCGAAAGGAATTGTAATTACACACTTAATGTTGTATCTCGATCACCACCAGATGTCACTACATGGTTTGATTTTGACCAATGCTTCCCTACTAGTTTGGCCTATGACCCCTTAAAATTAACTATTACCATCTACTTGTGACTCCTCATCATACTATGAGTGATTTTCCCTCCACAGATTGTTTCATTTAAATATTCTTTAGAGCCTCAAAGAGGTAAAACTATCTAGTATTTCACAAGAAAAAAACTCAGAAAAATCTGAAAAAATTTACAACATTTTGTGTAGCAGAATTATGTTTTGTTTTTCTTCTCTCCTATCCTGTTAATCATCCGATGAAACCTCAGGTATATCTTGCGACCCCTTGGTGGGGTCCTGACCCCAAGGTTGGGAACCGCTGTTACAACAGTTACAGCAAATGTTGACTTACAGTACTCTTAGAGAGGTGAGCTGCTGGAAGGTGATTGACTCTATCCTCCTGATTTGGTTATGCTGTAGCCCTCTGTTGACACAAAAATATATATAGGCATGCATAAGTACAATGTAAAATGTTCAGGGAAACATAAAAATGTAAATTTTAATGCATTTGTGTGCGCAGTTGTGTTGGGGGTTTAACTACTCACATCTCTTGCAATGCAGAGCAGTGGTAAAAGCTGGGCAGATCCTCTATCTGGTTGTAAGACAGCTCCCTACAACAATACACAAAGCACACATAAACACATTGACCAGCTGTGGATTTATAGCGTGGGAAATTATGGGTAGGACAGGATTATTTGGGTGAACAGTCGGCTCTGTGAGCAAGGCAATATAGCTGGACAATAATTTTGGGGGGGGTGATTGGATTTCATAGCACAGTGATTGTAGAAATGATTGCTTAGAGGCACAAATCTCCACAGTTGGGTTTTGTGTATCAGTTTTTGTACTCACAGCACTCTGAGGCGAGGCAGCTGCTCACATAGATCCAGAGGGAGAGCTGAGAGACCGGCCCAAGTCAGCGTCCTATAGAGAAAAGAGAATCCTCTGATCATTGTTGAAGCGCAAGCAAGCAAAAGGATCCCCCAGTCCCATGAGTCTAACTTGGTCAGACAGGGAGCTGTGTAGGTTCGCCAAACCTATCACTGGCTGGCATAACTATCTTACCCCTCCCTATCCCTTTTCTGAGTCTCCTGTTCTGTCTCTTTCTCTCCTAGAATCCTAAAACACACATATTATCTCTATTTTTTGTCTTGGCTTTCCATGTGTCTCTCTCTCTGGCTTATCCTGATCTCTCTCCACTCTTTTTCTCTCATGTACTTCTACATCTTAACCTCAGTGTCTTTTCGCATTCTTTGTTGTTGTATGTGGTGAAGCCCCACTAGATGAAATAATACTAAGCGTGTGTGTGGTGGTGGTGGTGTGTGGGGGGGAGGGATAAAAGAGACACTCACAATATTTCCAGGCTGGTGGTTCCTTTCAGATCAGGAAACTCTTGAATCTGAGTTGCTCCGTTAAGGGAACTGCAGTTGAACAGGGAGAAAAGTGTCAGAAAACTCTCTCTTTCTTTCCCTCTCTCTCTCTCTCACACACATGCGTGTGCACACAGACCTTGTCTAACAGCTCATTTCAGCCATCAAACCTTTCTTCCAACATCAACACAGGCTATTTTGGCTGTCTCACTAGACATCATAAGTCACACCATTCAACATGTTCTTACAACACACTCTCTCTTACCACATCAGCACACAGCACAGCAATACGCTAACACAACATCATTCAGTAGGCCATTACACATGTCCACTCAACTCTCACTGCTAGGGACAGAGGATGATTTAAACAGTGTTTGGGCTAACTCACTGGAATGGTTTCTACTGACCGCATACTTACAGTGTGTGCAACTTAGGTAAGAACTGGAAAGCAGATTTTCCCACAAACTGGATGGGGTTCTCATAGAAATGACTGCAAGAAAGAAAAAGAAAAATTGCATTGGACATATTCTGATTAATTTGTTTTTGGGAATGAGATGTGTTGTACATGATGTTAACATGAAATCGCAATAATGTGTTTATCTAATACAGTATGTGCACATTGTAGCATTAAGCTCACATGGTTTGAAGTTGAGGGTTTCCCACGAAGGCCTTCTCAGGGATGGCTTTGATATTGTTGTTATGGAAGCCCCTACAAATATAAAAACATACTGTTAGTCAGACAGTCTATCAATATGTTTCTGATTTTGTCTTTGTGTGTGTATGTGTGTGTGTGTGTGTTTGGAGAATCGACAAAAGTGTGTTTATGAGCGAGAGGCAAGTCATATGTCCTCATGTTGCACCTGCCATTGCACAGCTGAAAAACATTTTTGGATAAATGAGATGTAAACACGCACACATACACTGTATCTGTGACACATATGCATGTTGCAGAACATCTGCTGAAGCTGAGGGAAAACATGGTTAGTGTGTGTGTCTGTGTCTGTGTGTGCGTGCAGGCGAGCGGGTGCGTGGGTGTGTAGCCAGCACCTGCTTAGGGCAAGAGAGATTGTATCCGAGTGCCACATTAAAATCACTTAACGGGATTATTTGGGATAACGTAACCATGATAGTCATGTCAGGCAGGTGTGTGTGTGTGTGTGTGCGTGGACTCACAGTTCCTGAAGCTTACTCAGTGTCCTGATGGCCACAGGGAACTCCTGCAGATCATTGTAGTTTAAATCCCTGAGAGAGAGAGACAGTACGAAAACTAATAATTATATAATATATTGAATCATTAAGTCCAGGGCATGATGGACGTTTTATTTCCCTGCAATGGAAATCATAATTCAACCATATATGATATTCTGTATTTCTGTGTGGGAAAGAGTGTCTGATTGCATATGTATATGTAGCCCTTTCCTCTCCACTCTGAGAGGCTGACAGCTGAAGAGTGTGAAGTTTGGATGTGATCTTTGACCTTTGCTGCTCTGACTGCTCTTGTCTGTCTCTGATTAGTTGCCCAGGAAATGCTGTATCAAAACAAGCTTTGCTATAGTTGACACAGCTCATATGCAGGTGGCAGGAACAGGGGTTTTACTGTATTTCTTGTCTGTATATGAGTATGTACTGTAGATGGGCTTGTGTACATGGGAAAAGTGTGTAGTGTGCATGCATACATAGTATGTCCTTTGCCATATTAAGACATGTGCCTGGGTATGCATGCATGTATATGTGCTGTCTTTGAATTTTCTTAGCCATCCAGCTCAAAGGATATCAAAAAGTACTAAGTCATAGTCAACTGGATTTATTTTTATTCTTTTCAAGTATAAGACAACAAAAATACCTCTAGATTTATGTGTTTTCCCCAAGCATCCGTGGATGTTGTGAAATGTTTCTCTGTGTCTGCTCTGTCTTGTTTGCATATGACGTTACGTTTTCCAGCAGTCCTCTGGATGGCTCCTCGTAGTAATGATTTTATAATACACACTAGGGGTCGGGGAGGGTGGTGCTGATGCAGATAGTCTCTCATATTTCTCATAAGTGAGGTCGCTGTGAGAGATTAACCCCTCATACCAGCGCAATCCCCACATCAGTGACACCTGTCATCTTACCCTGCTGAATCATCTGTCTCTCCTCACTGCTGACGGCCCAAACACTTTAACACACACTATTCTGGTCCAGAGAATGCCATCCATCTTTTTCACAGTTTCCCTTCGTCCCCTTAGCCATGGCTCCCCTGACTTACACCCTTTTCCTTCACATTTCCCGGCATGGATAATGGCTTTTAAGTTGAGTGTTAAGATGGCCATACGCTTGTGAGGCAGAACTACTTGCTTATCTGCACACGCGCGTATGTGCCCACACACATGCTCATAAAAAGGAACGCATCATTTTTTACACTTCAACAGGTTGTTAAGTAGCATGCCAGAAACTGTGTTTTCATCAGACCACCATGAATTTTGCAGGCGACGCAGTTGCACTGTCTCAATTTCTCTTGCTTTCTTTCTCCACCTCTTTCATAAGGCTGCATCAGTTTCCTGCGGTTTCCATTTTGGTGTGTGGTTAGGATCTAGTTATCGAAGCTACGGCACGTACACTCAAACAACTCTCCTGTAGCCATGCTGAGCCATATTTGACCTCAGCGCTGCTTAGCAATTACTTTTACAAAACACAGAGGAATCTGTTGATGTTACTTCAAGGTAATCAGAGAGGAACTTTTCATCTTCACATTCCTGCTGTTCTTTTGTTGGTTGTGGTTTTGAGAAATGTTCAAGCACCTGCTGAAATTACCGGGATATTAATCATTATGACTTTATGATTTAGCGCTGCACTTCATTATTCTTTGGCACACTTGGTATATATGATGTATAAAAACACATTAATTTCAGGTGTTCTACGTAACACCAAACTCTTATACGCACAAAAAGAAGCAAGGCTGTAGTCTGACACACAATGTAAGTAAATTGATGGCTCTTGGTTATATTACAGTTTTGAGGTTATATTTCAGGGGGTTCTTCATATATCTTTGAGTTAATCTAAGGCAATGTGATTGTTGTAAACACTACCATACTGTATGAATGTTGATACTTGCTGATACTTTGTCATCATCAGTGTTTGGGGAAACAGAGGAGGTCTATGAAATAAAATCACTTCAGGGTCCATGCATGTGGGTTTGTGTGTGTGTGAGATAGTGAAAATGTCTTACGTTTAATTTGCAATAGTAAGCATGTGTGTGTGAGTGAGAGTGTGTGTGTGAGAGAGAGAGAGAGAGCGAGAGCGAGAGCGAGAGCGAGAGCGAGAGCGAGATACTCACAGTGTCTCCAGACTGTGTAAACCTTCAAAACATCGCGCGCCCATGCTCTGGATCTTGTTGTTATGGAGATGCCTGGAAAAAGGCCACAAATATTTTTCAACAACTCAGAAATTACTTTCTTAAAAACATTTCCACACTGCAATCATCACCGCCCTGTTCTAAGTCAACGGAACAAATAATTTCTCTGGTAAGTTGAGAAACCCTGACTTAGGAGAGTTTTAAGTAAACAAATCAAGATGTCACTTACAGTACGACAAGGGCGGAGAGGTTGGTGAATGCATAATCAGGGATGTGTGTGATCTGGTTGAGGGCCAGTGTCATGGCCTGCAGCGAGGGCAGAGAGTCCAGGGCCGTCACTGGGATCTCTGTTAGGGAGTTGTCGTCCAACCACAGGTGTCTTAGAGAGCGAACCCCTCTAAAGGCCCCAGCCGGAACCTCAGACAACAGGTTAGCATCAAGACGCCTGCAGGGTGAGAGGAACTGGGCTTAGCAAGATAATCACCAAGTCTAAGTAGAGTATGTTTGCTTATGTGCGTGTGTATCCGCACTTGTGCGTGCAATAGAGGTTGTGTCGTGGCATTGAAACACTTTGGCTTACAGGAAGGTTATTATGAGAATTACACATCCTTAATTCTCCTTCTTTCATCTTTGATGTAGCTTCTTAGAAGCTCCTCATTATGATTTATTCCCATGCTAAATAAGCCATGTTTAGCTTCACCAGCACAGACATGTATGAAATGTAAGATGAAAAACACAGACACAAACGTGTAGGAACGGTTTCTGCAAGCCTGTTTTATTCTACCTCACTTTATTTATGTTGCGTAAAGCCGACTTCCCTCAGTGTCTGGGAAAAGGGAAAGATAGAAGGAGGGAGGAAAAGTTAAAGACGCATCTTCAGTTGTTCCTCCCTCTTTCACTCTTTCCATTGCAGTCCCACTGTCGCCGTCAGTCCCTGACGTGTCCATCACTCACGCACAAACAACTCCTTTCAGCTGATGAATTTATGACACCGGACACACACATATGCTCTCACACATGAGCACCACACCACACATTTCATCTCTTCAACCATACCAAACCTAACAATTCTTTGTCCCCTCTCTCACTCAGTGTCCACAACCCACAGGCAATGAGTGTGCACTGTGACACACACACACCCCACCTAAATGCACACATGCATACACACTGTCCATAGTGATGAATGATCCCCTCAGGGCAGAGTTGACAAGCTGAGACCACTTCCTCCTGCTATTCTTCTTTGTTTGGCCCTTCACACTCATTCATTAATCTCCTTTTCCTCTCTCTGGCCCCTCTCACACTCACATTTTGTTTCTTACATCTTCATTGATGCACTCCCAGCCGCCGCGAACCCCTTTGCGTCTCACTCCTTAACTCTTGTTCATCTTTAAAACATCCTCCCTTATCAATCTTCCACTGTGGTTCTTTGATTCTTGCGCTACAGCTCCTCCTCAGCCTCCTCGCCCCTTTGGAGGTTTCACCAAACAAACAGCATCATCAAAGTGAAATCTGAACTTGAACTCTGAACTCTGGGCTTTTCTCCCCAGGGAAATTTTCCATCGGGAGAGGCCAGTGTATACACTGGCAGATGCTCACACACAGGCACACAGGGAAACACTCTCCAGCATATATGTAAATACACATGAATGTGGGTATGCGCACACACAAACAGCTTCAAGAAATGTTCATCTTGTCTACTTCCTGAGCACACATTTGTTCTCAGTGCTAAACATCGTCCTTGTGCATCCTGTGCACTCCAACTGTGGGCATTGTTTGTCCCTGACCCAAATTGCAGGATGAAAGCTACGGAAGACCCTTCAACTTTCTGGTTTGTTCTTCAGGGCAGAATAATAATTGCTCCTCTGGGTGGACCTGCCAGGTCTCCAGAAGGTCCAGACAGAACCAGGAATGTTCCACAGAAGCCAATAAAGCAGCAACTATTTCCTGTCCATCACATCAAAGTCTGAGGTTCGATTACGGGAGAGAGAAAGAGAGACAAAAAGAGAAAGTTCTCTTAAATGATCCAGGAGATCTGTGGACCTGCCTCCACTGGTTCAATTCTCCAGATGGCCAAAATTTTATACAACAGGGAACTTGGAAGAGCATGTTTCACTACCATTGAGTCAAATCTCTAAAAACAGGGTTACGTTGATTAATGTAGCTTGTGGAACTCATCAGTGGTGATTACGCTGCTTAACCTGTGGGTTGGGACCCAAAACACATCTGTCTGCTTGTGATGGCACCGAACTAAACAACAGCACTCACACAGTGTTATAATTAGCCTGTCCAAAATGGTGAGACAAATTTCTCTGCTGACAAAAGGATTCTTGTCCAAGATTAAGATGTGATTTATTTTGGATGAAAGCCTCCTTTATACATTTATACCAATTTAAAACCCATGTGCTGTCTGAGATGCTGTCTCTCTTTCTTTTTACCTGGTATGTTTTATGTCAGTGAGAGGCGCCGACAAGCTTCACTCTCCAAAGCCTTTCCAGTAATCTTTCTCCGCTGGGCTTATCATTACTGTAATGACAAGGTGCGTCTCTATACACTGGCTCTGTGTGTGTGTGTGTGTGTGTGTGTGTGTGTGTTTTCATCACTTGAGACTATCTCTATGTGAAGAAATTGAGAGACCACACACACACGCTTGTGAACACACATACACACACACACACATAGAGAGAGACATCATCATGACATCAAATTGTGAGGTTAGACATACACTCACACAAGGACAGCCTGAACCATTGTGTCTGCATGTAGGTACAGTATGTGTGTACAGATGTGTGAGTGTGTGTGCAGGCTTGGTGACTGTATTGAGGGAGAGCAGGCCTGCTTTATACCAGATAGGAAAACGTAGTAGGTGGTAGAGGACTTACATGTGCACGCCCCTCCTATGTTACATCTCCAGCAATTCTAGTGTGTGTGTGTCTGTGTGATGAAGGAAATGGCTTTATGGATATTTACAAAGAATTATTAATTTGGAAAGCAGGGATGTGGAGTACGTGTGCGGTACAAATTTGGGAGAGACGGGTAGGGGTGAGGAAATACAGATGAGGTGGTCCACATGCACCCGCCCAAACATTCACGTTGACACACACACATACACGAGTACAATGACCCCACAGATGAGACAATTATGCCACCAAACACTCTCATTAGCCAGGGGGATAGCGGTGTGGGTGGTGGGAGAAGAACGGAGGAGAGGAACGGAGGAGGAAGAGAGGGGGAACTGATGGAAAATGGGGTTGTTTCACAGCTCATTGGAGATGCTCTCCCTGGCCTGCAGTGTCTGCTGTTTCCCTCATGGCTTCCAGATGCTACCATGAACTGCACTGACACAGTCAGGCTGTGACTCCTACCATCAAGCAGTACAGTACCAAATGCAGAACTATTGGGGTATGGTCTGTAATATGTCAGTGGTACTCTATACCTGCATTGCGGTTAGAGCTGAGATGTGTGGGTGGGTGGCCAGGGGATGTTTCATTCCCTGCTGGATGAGGTAGAGTAGCATGATTAGCGTGTGTGTGTGTGTGTGTGTGTAAGAGAGAGACTCACAGGGACAGTAGGTTGGGTAGGTCCCATGGAGCATCATCAGGAAGTCTCTCCAGTTGGTTGTTTTGTAGCATCCTGAAAGACACATACAGATTGTTCAGTTATAGGTAATAGGTCGATACGTGATGGAGTGTATGTGGTGTGCGTGAGGGCACATCAAGCAGAACAAATAATTCCATCGTGAGGGAAATCTGACACAAGAAGGAAAGGGCCAGTGAAAGCTTGAAGAGAAGCAGAGAATGAAGGGTAGAAGAAAAGAGAAAGAGAAGCTCCTTGGGTGGGCTGCTGATGTCATTCTCAGAAGAATGGAGCAAAAAGCGAGGAGGAAGTGGGGTGCAAACAATAGCCCTCTCTCTTTCCTCTCCCTCCCTCGCTTTTTTCTGTCTTTCTCTCTCTCTTATCGTGGCCAGTCGTCTGACATTAGTACACGAGGCGTATAGTCTCCAGTGTGTCACTCTCAGCAGCACGGTTATGCCTTTATCGTGCATCATGGTGCCACAATAGTCACTCACTTTGTGAGTCTGTGAGTGTAAGGCAACAGTTAACAGTTAAACATCTTAGCTCACAGTAAAGTTATTATAGTAGAAGAATATTTTTTCTTTGTAACTTTGAAATAACCTTGATGCCTCTACTGCCAAGTCCGAGACAATATTTTATCTAAAATTTTTATTATCTATTCATTTATTTAGCCGTAAGTGATGGTTACAATGTTGGCATTAGAGTGCATTCTGGTTGTCTCAAGATGTAAAGAGCATATTTTGCTATATTTATTTACATAACTCAATGTGTGACATGCTTTCGTGGTGTAGTGTATTTCACAATAGTCTCCCGTGTAAGATACGATGATTGCTTCAGTGTAGAAAAAATGCTGCTTAGGTTTGAGAGGATCAGGGGAATGTTTCCACTGGGATGATGATGCCATGATAAACGCATCGAATTGAGTCTTTTTCCTGTTTCAAAGAAATTCCTGAAATTCCTTCACTGTACTCCACTCTGGGTTCACAACCTTTTGTGCGAGTGTGTGTGTGTGTGTGTGTGTGTGTGTGTGTGTGTGTGTGTGTGTGTGTGTGTGTGTGTGTGTGTGTGTGTGTGTATTAGAGTCAGCAGTGACCTTGCAGTTACCCTACACAAGGTCAGCAGTCCATTTGTGTTTGACTGTGTTTGACTTGAACTAATATATTGAGGAAGGAAACCAACAGCTCAGCTGCTCTAAGGTCAAAGAGATCGTCTACAGTTTGCTAGGGTGTTATTGTGTGAAGCATGAATGATGGCAGATTTGTATGAATTCAGGATATATGTGTCCTTCTGCAGTAATGACATAATAGCCCAGGATTCATGGCTGATTCACTCATTCTGTCTTGATGAGTTTCACAACACAAGGTGAAAGAAGATCAACTTGTGTGCCTGGTAATCCCCCAGATTCCCTCGAGTTACAAACCACAATTCTGAAACCAAGTTTATATTCTGTGGCAGGACTTCTCAAACTTTTCTCAGCCAGGGTCCAAAAGGAATTGAGTTGTTTGCCAAGCCTCATGAAAACCTCCTTAATACCCTTGTCTTGCACCCGCTAGAAATATGGCCGCAACTCATTAGATGCCGCACTCACAAGTCAGAGAATACCATGGTTTTTATGGTTGCTTTGCACTTTTTTTGTGATTTAATACAGCACGGCAGCGCTAACAGTTGGTGGCCATGGATCATAAGGCTCACACTATGAGAAATGGGGTGCTGAGAGAACAGCTTTGAATTGCATTTTTAAGTGAGTTTTTTTGTCACTTGCTGTAATCTCGGTGGGTGGTGTGACTGGGAGGTCCCTGCATTACACCTGTGTGTGTGTGTGTGTGTGCATGCTTGCAACTGTAACAGGGCTTGTTTGGGAATGAAGGAGGCGAGCAGGGCAGGTCTCCCCCAGCCCATAAACTTTAACTACAGTTAATGATGCGTTGCCTGTGTGTTTTATTCAAGGCAGGAGCACAACTCTATCCCCCCAGAATGCTGGAATGGAACAACCCACCTGGAATGAGGACTGATCTACTAGAGTGGGATAGGGTGGGAGGGAAGGAGGAAGTTACTTACAGAACTTTGAGGTTGTGGAGACCCTGGAGAGCGTGGCCTGAGATATACCTCAGCTGATTCCCTGAGATACGCCTAGGAGAGAAACGCGGAGATCAAAAAGGAGAAAACAAAATATAAAAGGGAAAAATGAAATATAAGCACATACACACAAAAGTCTCATAAGAGAAGTTTTGCCTTTTGCTTTATTCATTTTGCTGGATTGAGCTGTGAGATGACTTCATCCTTGAGTTCCTGCTTTGAGGTTACTGTTGGGGCAGTATGCAAATAAATATATTCTATTCCCTTCAATGTGGTTGCTATTGGCCCAAAGCACACCCTGAAACCTTAACCAATCCTGGGAGCTCTGATGAGTGAGTAAAGACTGGAATGAATGAGACTGAGACTGGGTCAACAAGTGCAGCGTGAAAGTATATTTGCTTGTGCTCATGTGAGTGTGTTTATGTGTGTGTATATAGTAAGGTGTATACTATATATGTGCACATGAGCGCATGTGTGTGCAGTGTGAAAGCGTGTGCTATTCTCCATGTCCTTGAGGTAAATTGGGCCCATTTTGAGGGGCCTTGAGGACAGTGAGGGAGAGAAACCACACACATTCACACCAGCAATCCAATCAGTTTGTTTATCAAACACAGCACCTAATGGTCATTTGTGAGTGTTTATAAGATGTCCAAATAAATAACATTCAGTCCAACAGAGTAAGTCTCAAGGTCACAATCTGGAAGCACAGTTTAAACACAGATTTGGTCTTCACAGCTCAAGACCACCCACTTTTATTAAACACACACAAGTTAAAAGTTACTCATTGGCATCCTTGTCCTTACACCGTTGCTCTACAGGTGACATTTCCCTGACATTTCAGCCTTATGCTGAACAGCCTGCATCTGGCTGAGTTGTTCCATCAATGCCAGGATATTGAAATATTGATATAGAGTTCTGCCTGCCGTTCCAAGCCTCTATCATCCAGATGGTAATGGACGAGGGCTCTCAGCAAACTCCCTCTGACATCTGATACTCATGTCAACATGTCTCAGTCTTATTACTGTGCAGTGGCAAACCACACAACCCCACTCACGCCTGCCAAATTTCACACTCAGCCCACTTTAGAACTCTTATAGAGCTTGTATTTATCAAACACACACCCGCACATACACATAGATGCACACCCACATCAGCATACTAGAATGCAAAATGGTCTGATTGTTATCCAGGCTATTGTGGTGCCACTTAGTCATGCCTCTGAAACCACAGCCAAAACTTATTCAAACAAAATACTGTGACTGTGCCACAGTATGTCTCAATATAGATTTCACAGAGATGTAAGACACATGGCAGAGAGTTGATTGGCAGTGACTGCAGCTCTTTGACCCAACAAATTCCAATATTCATTCTTATTTCAAGATAAAGGAGTTCAATTTGCTCTTAGATCTGATTTTCATGCAGAAAGAAACCTGTATACGGCCCATTTGTTGCCCCTGAGCGGACGATAGGTCTGCTACTTCAATACCATTTCAGTTTCCGCTATTGCACAAGCTGGTCACTGGGGACCATTTCAATAGCTACTTTTCCAAAGGTAACTGTTTCAATAGGCCTTGCTGAGGTCCTGACACCAGTGAAATAGATCTTAGCCTCTTTCTGCAAAGACCCCTAAGTGCCTTCTTTTGGTTCCTGTTCAAATGCAATGATTAGTTACAGACGCATTGGACAGAAAAAAGATATAGGTAGCACCAAAGAAAAATAAATGTCTTTTCACTGGGGGGATGAGGAGGGCCAGTAATTTAGAGTTTTAGAAAACAAACATTGTAGTTAAGGCCATGATATGATGTGCATGTCCTACTGCCAACCAGCCTTTCTCTATTAGCTGCACCGTTGGAGCCAAAACAGCATTAGAGTGGAATCATGCTCTTTTTTGCCGACTTCATTTGTCAAATGGATAATTATGTCGAAAGTGAAGATGGATATTGAAAAAGGAAAGAAATGTTCAGGCGTTCTTGATAGACATCAACAGAACACCGGCAGTTGCCATTGACCAACTGTTTCCATGATATCAGTGTGTGTATTTATGTGTGTACGTGTGTGTAAATGATCGTACATATGAGTGAATGTTCCACACTTAGCCTCCTAGTCGTTCCACATCAATCTCATTCTAATGAAAGGCGCCTTGCTTTTGTCAAACTGTGGCTCCAACTGTTTTTTCTTTTAATTTGATTTGGGGATGGTTAGAATTTTTCTTGGCCCCTGGACTGTGTAGATAAAAATTCCACCTCAGTATAATTCAGCTCTATTGAAGTGATTCGTAGATAAAATAACAGAGGCTAGTGTAGTTCAAACGTATGGGAAATAAGTGGGAAGGAGTGGTAACAAAGGTGAGACCACCCTGCTATCAGAGCTGATTAGTGACGGCTTTACTGAAGCATACCAACTGCTGATTATCCTATGTATCACCATGTCCTGTTGCCTCAAAATAATAAACAGAAGACGGATTAAAGACCTAGACAGAAAAGACAGCATCATGTTTTGGGATACTATCTCAGGTAGTGATAGGACGTCATAGTGGCAGCAGGGCCAGGATGGTTGATAGGAGTTGATGATGAAAGAAAAAAGAGAGGGTAAACAGGTCTTATCAGTCTTATCAGAGAGAGTGCAGTTTCTGCGTGGGCGTGTCTGTAAGTACAAATGCATGTATGACCTTTTCCACCCTTGGTCCATCAATAGAAATGTTGACAGGATCCTTCCTTCTGTTCAGAGGTCCAGCCTGAGGGTTAACCACTTAACCTGGCATTAACCTCTGAAATTAATGGAGTAAAATATGTGTGTGTGTGTGTGTTTGTGACTGTGTGTGTGTGGGGGGGGGGAGTGCGTGTTTGTGGGAGAGCAAGAGACAAGCAGACAAAACCAATGTTGGCAACGATAAAAGGAAAAGTTTTAATTGGCCTAGATAGTCCCAGCTGTGTGGCGCACCTGGAGTGTCAAGACAGCCAATATTGTAACCCCTTAACCCTCACCTACGTCATATTCTTGGCCTATCAGCAGACAATCTTATCACCAAAAGGAAGACAAGTAGGGCATCGCTGGCCTCCACTCATTACTTCTCTACCCTTACATTTGGATTTCATTTGTGTGATAGTCTGAGTGCACCTGAGAGCACTCTCACAGGGCTGGATGGATATTCCAGGTTTGGAGGATACTGCCGAAGATGAGATCAGATTTATCAGAATTTCAGTCTTGAGCTGATAACAGGAGCTAGCACCATATTCGACGCACTTTCATTTAAGATGGTAATACTGTGCGTCAAAAGAGGCAAAGCCAACAGTGATAGCAGGTTTAAAAAAATCTAGTGAGATTGTTTTACATGTCAGGCTACTTTGAATGGGCTGAATTCAGCTCCGTATTTAGGAGGTGAATGATGGCTACATATAATGATAAGATGAGCACAAGACACTCAACGCAAATTAGGGGGACAGTTTCACCTTAAACCACCTTCTGCTAGTTCCAAGTTGCAATTAGATCAGAAATAGATGGCGCATCTTTGATATTAGAGCAGAACATTTGAAGAGAGGGGATGTCTTTGATATGTCAGGAATTTGAGTAACCAGTCTCAGAGTCTGTACGGTAGTGTTGGCATTGCAGCCCTCTCATTAATCCATAGACATGCAGTCTGCGTCTCAGTCTCCTCTCTTCATGCTCCGTCTGACTGACAGTTGCGTGCAGGTTTGTGTGTTTGAATTAAGAGGCGATTTACTGATCAAAGCGCTAAATGAAGGCTTAATGAGAGGGAGCTGAGATCAATAGAATAAGATTTAGAAATAGGGAGTTAGAGGTAGAGAAAGGGCTGGAGGGAGGGGCGATTATACTTACATATTATTATCAATATTAATGCTGCAATGAATCAAAGGGAGGTTTTCGACCTGCTTTCTGAATTCATTTAATCGCCTCATTTGAGGTTCAAAGGGATTAGCTGTTTGCACTTTGATACTATAGAACTGAGCTAAGAGATAAGAGGCAGCATGAAACAGTTTACGTTTATGAGCAGTGCTTCAGAAGGATACTCTGTATGTGGCTCATAAAATTGTATTCACCTCACCTCCCCCATAGTGTAAAACAGGATGAAAGCTGGACTTCTTGCCATAAGCAGATTTGTTTTGGTTTGTAAAAACATGGAGAATGCCAAAAAGGGGAAAAAAGTAGAAAAACTATAAAAGGAAATGATTGCAGCTTGCAATAGCCTGCAGTAAAATGGAGATGGGGGTCTGTAGAAATGAAATGGAAAGGAGAGAAATAGAGTGAGGGAGGGCAGGCAGGGAGGTAGAGCCCAACATCAAACAATTTATCACTCTACCAGTCACAACCTGCCTACCCCTTGCCTCTCCCTTTGCTACCAACAAGTGCTGTAGACCCACATCAAACGCTCTCACTCTGTTTGTGTTTAGAGCCTTGGTTTGTTTTTCTTAGCACTATAACTTGTCGTAATTATAATGTGTCTACCATAACCTGCAATGCTTCATCTCTCTAAACCTTCTAGACAGGAGTGGATGTCAGAAATGTGCTTCTCCCCGCCTTGGAACATCATCATCGTCTCAGTGTGTTTCCAGAAATGGTCAGCATGCTATAAAAATTGGCTTTAGGGCAGGAACATCCTCCTTGGAAGCGTTACAAAGCAACAGAACGTCTCCATAAAGTGTCAGAACATGAGAGCGATACAGAGGAAGCAAGATCAATGGTGCTGTAAAACGCTGGGAGGATTGTCTCTGGACAAACACAGGTGGAGCTGCATCCAAGACCCCCACCCCCTTTTTCCCAAAGCAGGCAAATGTCAGCATCAATGTTCAACATCGCTCTGCACTGTGTGGTTCTGATTATAACGCCATAAGCAATATCTGACCTTCACTGTTTTTTACGACCGCAAAAGTTCAGATCAGCAATTCTATAAATGACAATAAATCAAAGTCTTGAATTTAAATCTCGAACTTCAACTTGTCACAAAACTTAATTGTTCAGCTACATTCTACTCTTCTGATTCCGTTTGACTGTGGCTCAAAGCCAACTGAATGGTTACCCAGCTAACCTTTTCCTTTCATCATCATTAGCTCATGCCTCACAGGCTGCAGCTGCAAGAATTAGCAAAGAAAACAGCGGACTGTTCAAACACCCTGTGCAGACACACACAGACACACACACACACACATCCTTGTACTTCTATCTTTGTGAGGACCGTCATTGACATAATGCATTCCCTAGCCTAACCTTAACCATCACAACTAAATGCCTAACCCTAACCCTTACCATAACCCTAACCATAACCTAATTCTAACCTAATCTAAAGACCAAGTCTTAACCTTCAAACAGCCCTTTAAAGTTGTGAGGACCAGCCAAAATGTCCTCACTTTCCAAAAATGTCCTCACTCTGTAGGTTAAAAAATGTGTTTCAGTCCTCACAATGTAGCAAGTACAAGTACACACACACACACACTGCAGGCTTCAGAAGTAAAAGAGTTGGGTGAAGGCTGACACACACACATAAGCCCCCACGAGTTACTGCACACTTACACACACATTCACACCCTTAGGGCATATCTGTGGGCAGTGTTTAGATTTAGCTGAAATCTGCTGAGTTGTCAAATCAGATATCGGCCAGGTCGACCGAAAACATGTTTTTCTGCTACAGCATTTGTGCTATCATTGGCCCTATGAGAATTAAACTAATACCTTCTACTTTGTGCAGTACTGACCAAAGTGTGTCTGTAACACAGAGTATAGAAGTCAAGAAATTTGTTTGTTTGCATATTTTAACATATTGTTTATTTTGTTACCAGCCAAGAAAAGTAGATATATATAAGAATCATGTCTGTTTCGGCATTTAACTCATTTAGTGAATTGGCACCTATATTAAAACATTTCTAATAATGTCCAACCATATCTACACTTAATGTAATAAACAAGAAAAACATAAATTTTTGCTGTTCTCATTTTCCCAAATCCTGTCCTGAAGCTCTCCTATAGTGTGTTGTTTGTCTTGGCGAAGGCTTGTGTCTACGTGTGTACTGCTCCCGCTGAGCTGTCCAGCTGAAACAAAGTCAAGGAGGGCAAGAGAGCAGCGGCTTGGATGCTGAGCACAGAACCTGCTCTCTAAACACTTTAAGGACCATATATTCACTCTCTGAGTGAATATTAGGTTCCCTCCGCCTCCCTCTTTTGTGCAGTCATCCCAGGATCTACTAGCTTATTGCTGCAGGCAGTTTCTTGGTAGGAGAGATCAGAAGCAGGCCAGAGTCATCAATCCCCATCACTGAAGTCTGCGCATATCAGGGGCTCGTGGAATGGCTGTTTCTTGTCACGTGTGAGTTGTGACAATGGAAGTTTATTAATTGAATGTGAGTTGAATGATTTTGTACTCACAGTTCTGATAACAGGTGCAGTCGGTGGAAGGCTCTGGGCTGGATCTCGCTGATGTTGTTCATACTCAGATCCCTAGAGGGACAAAGGGGGAGCATCAGTATCAAAGTATCAATCCCTATATACCTTATCAATGTTCTTTGAAGGTACTCGGGACATGTGAAATTACACATGTTTAGAATGCATTTTTCACATGGCGATCAATCATCAAGAGTGGGGAGTAGTGCGCAGAGAGAGGTTAGAGGGTTAGGTAGAGAGGTTGGAGGACGAGAGGGAGGAGAGGGAGATGTAGAAGAGAATTTTCCCCAATGAATCATTGTTGGGCAGCTGTAATTTCCTCCTCGTCCTAGTGACTCTTTCTCTTTTCCAGATGTCTCACTCTACCTTCTCTCAGGTCTGACCCCTCAGTCTCCCTCCGTATCTATCTCTCTCTCCCCCTCTCTATCTCTCCTCTTCTTTTTTTCTTTCTCAGGTTTCTCAGGACCTTCCCCCTTTGTTCACTGCTGTAACATAGACACACTCCATTTCTCTGCGTCTCTGACAAACACTCTGACATGAGAGGATGTGTTGGGGGGTGAGTGTTGACGCAGCTGCATTGCGGTCAAAGAGGGAGAGGTGCAGGATGCTCGGATACATGCATGCACGCACACACACACACACACACACACACACACACACACACACACACACGTAACCTATTTTTTAACACTTGGGATAGTATGAGGACAACTTACGTGTCAGCCTCTGGTAGAAAACATACATAACCTTGTGGCCCCCAGTCATGTAAGGTCATCTCTTTGATAAACACAATGAAAGCAAAGAGGTGTTACGTCACCCCGTCTTTGCTTTCACAGCCTTTGGGGTCTCGCATGAGTCTTCAAGAGTGAGGCTTGTATGTGCGTGTGTGTCTGTGTGTGTGTATGACACTAACCATTGCTCATAAAGCCAGACCACCGGGCTAGCAAGTGTAAACTGTGCTCTCAGAAGCCCTTTGCAGTTGGGAGTTTTGACACACTGGCTGTTTGTTTGTCAAGTCAGCCAAGCTGACGGGGGGCTGGATGAATTTATCCGCAGGCATGATCTATATTCAGCTTCAGGGGAAATGTGGAAAAAACACTGCATGGCAATACTCTGGTCCACCAATGTGGGTATTTGAGTAGTCATATTTAGCTGTTGTGACAAGACAAATCCAGTATACCAACAGTTTGGTACCCTGTCAAGGATAACATTTAACATCAGGCGCTGGGATGTGGACTCCCACTGTCACTTTGGGTGAGGAGGAGTGTTCTCACCATGTGATGAGCTTGCAACGTTAGCTGTGTCCTTTTGCCGTGATATTTTATAGGTCAGATAATTATGTAGCCTTTTTACAGCCTCTGCTGACATTGAATATATTCCTTATGAAAGCATAATAATGGCATAGTTTCCCTGCACAAGAATTTCCTGTTACAGATGCCCCCTCCTGGGAGGTCTGACTGCAGAGAGGGGGGTTCAAGGTGTTACTCAGGGACACATAGGCAGGGTGGATGCTTCCGATCAGTGTTGAGGGAAAAATGAATGGTTCTCTAATTATGTTGCTCTTGTTTGCAACAGAACAAAGTAGGGCATTAATCTTCCAATTTCATGAATCACATCATGGTTACTGACTCTGTTGTATGTTTTGACGAGCAGGTCCATGTATTGTTTGTATCTTGTGTTCTGACAGCCCACCACAAGCACAGGAGTGACATTATACACATTTATGCTGTGGAGAGTGTTAATGCATTTTGACAGCTGGTGGTGGTAATGCTCCATAAAAGGTAGTAATGGGCCAACAAAAGAGGAGGAGACCGCAAGCCAGAGTAAATAATGCAGGTGTCAGAACATCAAAAAAGGCTTTGCAAATGTTTTAGGAGTTATAGGGCTTTAAGGATACGCACAGGGTTCAAAATACGGGGGGGCTACGGGGAGCTCGGCTCCCCTGAAAGAAACATCAGCTCCCCAGAAAACCTCATTTGAGAAATTTAGGGGGGGCTATAAAATATCTATATATTTATTTATGTGGGCATGTTCATAATTGTCATGGTATGCAACCTTGTTCTGTTTAACAAACTGTGCGTTGGCATTTTTGTTGTTTCTCGACAGAGAGCAATTTTTTTAAAATTGCAACAGTGAATTTCTTTTTTTGTTGCTATGTTGTCCCAAGCTAAATAATCTCTGTATGAACTGAAACAGGTTTTTTGGTGTGAAATATTGAATGTAGCCATGTTTGTAAAAACTCCACAGGGCACTTTTAAATATTATAGCCTCATTATATATCCATAGAATCTTCTTGTCTTATCCAACATTCAGTTTATATTCAAATATTGCAGTTATGAATGAGTAATGAGTACACATTACATATTAGTGAACTAACAAATCAGTAAATACGGTAAAATTTTTTAAGTGCACATTGGCTCCTAAAAATTTAGCTAATACAGTGTAACTAATTAATTTTCTAAAATAATTCATTAAATTTAAGCAAATTAATAATGTGTAATTTATTACTTTTTCCCCAACACTGTTGCTGATGTCGTCATGGGACCTCAGGTCTCCCATTCAACAAAAGTACTGTGGTGATGTCATATGAATCATATACTTTGTGTTTGTCCCATTTTTGGCACAATCTGCTCATGCTCCTGGCAGTAATTTGGGAATGAATACAACAAGTGTAATGCACTACTGCTTGATTAAAGTCAGAGGTAAATATAAGTGATAACAAAGTTGCCATGGAGATGACACATCCAGCAATAACCAAACCAGTTGACATAATCAAGACTAGGTGACATCACGCATAACACAGGAAGCACATGATCAACTTATGGGGCCTCATGAACAATACACATACACACCTTAATCGTATTCATTGTCTGTGTACTAATATTCTACTGAGAAAAATATTTTTTGGAACATTCTGGGGGGATCATTAAAGCATAGCAAAACACACACACATGCAGGCACACACACACACACACACACACATCACCCAGCTTCTGGGGATGCGCCCACGGATGGAGACAACTCTCCATTATCTGGTCCTGATTAAAAAAGCCATAAACAAACGTTGTGTGAAGTCCATAACAGCGGCCTCACTCAGACAGAATAAACACGCAGCAATGGAGAGAGAAAATGTTTAAAAATAAAGACACACAGTGGTGAGTCATGGGGAAAGGTTGAATGCAGCTCTGCTCGGCTGTGCTCTCCAACGAGCTCATTGGGAAGCCGGTGAGAGAGAGAGACATTTCTGCTGTGCAGGCCAAGGCCTCCGCTGACAACTTGACGTATCGTTGGAAGGCGCTGCGCTATGGCTTGTTTTTAAAATCAAATAACAGCTGTGGCTTTTTTAAACCATGATAATTATGATTGATGACTACCACATGTGCATTGTGTCGGCTGGCGCTGTGACTTGCAGATATTTTCAGCGCAAATAAATGGCCGCAAAAGAAATGAGAAAGAAAGCGCTTAAAGATTTTGCAGGCTCCGCAGCATATGGGAGTTTCACATTTAGAATTGGGGTTTCTGTGTCCCCATTTTATGGGCATCTCTAATGTGTATGCTGTGTGAGAGAGAGGGAGACTGAGTGCAAATGTGTGTGAGTATCTGTGTCTGTGTGTGCAGTACATTTCCATTTATAGGTGACTGCGGTGTGTGTGGTAAGATGTCTGTCGCTCATTTTCACAGCCCTATTGTTTTCCACTGAGCCTGCAGATGTGTGGGTACAGTTCCTAGTCGCGCTTTCACCACATCATACATAGACGCTGCTGGGATGTGGAATCAGATTGCTGTGTGGGTCTGTGTGTGTGTGTGTGTGTGTGTGTGTGTGTGTGTGTGTGTGTGTGTGTGTGTGTGTGTGTGTGTGTGTGTGTGTGTGTGTGTGTGTGTGTGTGAGGGACAAAATCGTTTGTTCATGCGGGTTTTTTTCTTTATTTTTCATGTGAGTATTCAGTAGGGAACCGTTCTGCCTTATCTTGGCCATCGCGGCCTGACATTGCTCACAGGACAACACATCTCTCACCCGACAGAGGCACACAGGCCATGTCCTCCCCTCAGATCTCTGTCTGATGCTGAATGAACTAAAGACTCCCGAGCAGAGGATGTAGACATGGAGACCCATGCTCATTCCTCAACAAACACACTCACACAAATGTGCCTCTTAACTGTTCTTTTTATCCCCTCCACTCTGAACCTGCAGAATGACTGACAAAGCCCCCCAGTGATCTCTTTCTGTCTCCCTGGAGAGGAATCAGATTTTCATGTGCGTGCATGTCATTTTGTGTGTTTAAGCACAGTAGCGTATGTGAAATTGCGGCCAATATTGCAGCAATTGGAGGAGTAAAAAGATATGGGAGTTTTTCCATTCTTATTCCGTCCATCGTTCCGTGATTTGCAGATACACAATGTGCTCTGAAAGACCATTTAGTCTTTCCTTTCCAAAGTGTGTGTACGCTTGTGTGGATGTGAATGTAAGAGAGGAAGGTTTGGCATGGGAAGAAAGGCAAAGCACTGAAAATATGACTGCTTTCTGCTGTGATTAATAGAGTAACCATGGCTAGGAGCTTGTCTTCAGGGGGGAACAGAAGCATGAAGAAATAGAGGTACATTTCCATTCATCAGCCTTGGCCCTTTCTCTCCCTCTCTCTTATGCCACTCTATCGCTCACACTCACTCTTTCTCTCCTAATCTCTGTTTCAAATTTCAACTGGAGCATGGGGTTACACAGTCCGGTAGTTACAATAATGTGATTTATCATATTACCTCTTTGCCGTCAACAGAACTACTGAAGTATGTTATCGGCTCTGTGATCAAAGGGAGTGTGTGTGTGTGGGTGTCAATGTGCCCCTAGCTCCGTTGTAGCCAATTTCAAACTGGAAGCATTTCTGACAAAAGCTGGTGATTTAGCACAGCAAAACAACTGGCCACATCATATGAGAAACACCCCTGTTTATGTTCAGAGAGATACACACACACACACCCACGCTACATCCACAAGCAGTCATACACACTCCAGGCTCTGGGTGGCTTTTGTGGGGTGGATGATGGACCACCCTGGCAAGTGAATGTACCCTCAGAGCGGGACAGATGCGATCAGCAGTCAGGTGTCTGTTTCTATCATCAGTGGTGAAATGTGTCAGTCGGACAAAGCTGTGCAGGAGCAGGCTGAGGAGAGATGACTTGATACATTTCACTTTGGAGAATGCCATTGTTTAAAAGTTTAAAAAAAACTTGTATGGAAAAGTTTCTGGCATGCTGCTCAAGCATAAAATTGCATGCAGGTACAGTACATAACAAAGCAGGCAAAAGCATGTAAACAAACAGGCTTACATTGTTGCCCTTGAGAAGGATGTTTTTCATGACTCTCTCTCTCTCTCTTACACACACAAAATCACTTCACAAGAGCCATACCCCGAGGTCTTGCCTCTCACTTCCTCCTGTGCCCTCTCTCTCTCTTTCTTCTTGCTTCTCTGCCAATCCCTTTCTCCCTCGCTCAGGTGGAGACTCTTACCAAACAAACAGCCAATAATGGCGGTAAGCTCTGCACCTTTGAAGGCGGCTTATCTGGGAGGAACATTAGAGTAATAGATCTTTAGTGGAAATCAACAACCAGAGCCTTGCCCAGAGGGCAGGAGTTCTGCATTAGCAGTGCTTGAGCCACACCTTGGCTGTCTTTTACTGTAACTATGACAGTAATGTCTGCAGTCGGATTCAGCCAGTCTGATCCTCTCCGCTTAGTTCTTTGAAACAGTTAAGGCCACGATGAAAGAGGATCTTTTATTCCACACAATGCAACTGGTAGTCAATGCTCGGGTGCTGCCTTAAAGAGGGCCTAAATGGTTGTGTGCATTAGTGTGTGTGTGTGTGTGTGTGACAGAGAAAGAGCAGAATGTGTGTGTCTACTGTGTGCGAGGGTGTGGTCGAAGTGTGTTAGCTTTTTTCTATCTGAATAGACTGACTGCGTTGGCATTCAGTTTCCCTCGCGGTCACACATGAGCTTGCACACAGACACACACAGGCATGCACACACACACAAAGAGTCAGGAAGGAGGGTACAATGCTGTCCTACCCTCCTCCTTCCTCTAAAGATCCCTCTCTCCCAGACTTCCTGGGAGGGGTACACTGCCCTTTGTGTCCGAAGGCACTCTCTCTTTATCTTCCCCTCTCTTATTCTCTCCTTTTCTCTCATTCACAGGGCACAAAGAGCGAGGGAGAGGGCGAGGAGAAGTCTTTCACCTGGACAAGGAGGGCCACGGGGAGGACTTTGCAGAGAAACAGAGAGGGAGGGAGGAAGAGAAAAGAGGAGATAACGAGACAGAAAAGGGAGATGCGTCTGTGTATTTGTGTTCCCATGTTTTGTGCTCTTTTCCGCTTGCTGCGGTTTAGGGGAGAATGACAGGCGGATGTCTGGGTGGAGAGAGCGGCTGTTTAGTCTGAGGCCATGTCATGGGAAACATATTCATACCCTGTGGGACTTATTCATACCCTGGTATACCGCACACATACATATGTGCACGTAAGCACACTGTGTCCGCTCCTTGTTCTCCCACACACACCCTGTCATGAGACAGAGGGGCGGGGGGTGAAAGGTCAAGCACTTCAGTAATGGAACAGGAAGTGTTGGAACAGTCGGTACTACACAACATACAACTGCCTCCAACATGTGGACAGGACTGACAGGCAGCTGTTGTGGGTAGGACATAGCTGTGGAAGGCAGAAAGGCATTCATAGCCCTGCCCATAGTCTACTAATCTGTTGTTTTGGCATGCATATTTTGTCTGGCTTTCATATATGTTCGTTACATGACATGTGCCCGAGAGCATTTTCTGTTTCTTTCTTGTCTTCAAAGCTAACAGTTTATGCCACATAAAGGAAATGTTTCATGAGCACAAGACAAACACATGCCACTGAAATCTGTTGAAATAATGGCCAAGATGTGTGGAAAAGGGTTACACATTTCAGCACTTTTCCACACATCCTGAAAAGGTATCTCTTACAGAGGTGTTCTTTCCTGCACGCTGATTCGAGGCAGATTTGAGGCAGATTCTCAGCGGTGGATACAACAGTAAATGAAACCCGATGAGTATTAGTGTCAGGCTCTATTATGACTTCATTTGGTTGAATGGCAGAAACAGGAGGACACTGGATCTAGTTAGAAGACTGCTCAAATCCACTCCTGGCTCACTCCTCTTTTACTGCTGCACTCACAGATCTATGATCAGCTCATCTGCTCCATATATTTAACAGTACCCGAGGATAACATCTAGACCTGAACTTAGATCAGCACTTGATGAAATCTTACCCCATACCAATGAGGACATGTGGCTGCTGTTGGTTTAAAGAGATTTAGTTTGGCCTCTTGCCATGCATGTAAAAAGTCCAGATTTCCTCTTTTGCTCCTTCTCAGACATGTAATAGAGACGTGAGTAAGTCTGGCTGCAGTTGTAGAGGCTCTGCAGTGGCAGAATTCCCTCCAGCCTCCCTTTAAGGCAGATGGAAAATACACCTGTGAAGTCCAGTCTTAGCAAGAATTATACTATTGCCTTATGCCATCATAGTGACCTGACTGCTGTTTCTGCATTCAGATCAGTTATCCTAACCCTGCATTCTCATCCTTTCTCTCCTTACTTCATTCATCTCTCCACCTTCTGTTTTCTACATCCCCTCTTCCATTTTCTGGACATTCCTGTGCAATACCCCCGTTTGGCTATGCTATGTGCGTGTGTGTGCCCTGAGGTGTGTGCACATGTGTGTGACATTTAAGTGTGTCTGTGATTGCTTCTTTGTTCCCTTCCCTAACTCCCATCCCAGTGGGACCTAATCCCTGCTAGCATCGCTGTATCAGCACTGCTCTGTGGGATGCTTTGATGCTGCACGGGGGGATTGGATAGGGTATTAACCATCATTAAGTCAGTATGTGCATGTGCGTGTGAGTGTGCAAGCAAGCATGTGTGTACATATATCCATGCTTGAGCAATGTGTTTCCTTGTGTGTAATGTGCAGACGGGGGTCTTGTGGGTATGTGCATGTGTGTGTGTACGTTGTTGGACAGGGCATTAAGTATCATTAGCTCTTACTAGTCATCACCTGCACACTGCCAGCCCCGCATGAGCCACTTTAGTCTGCAGGCCTGGTCAGCGATCACACAGATAGGCAGACAGAGACAGACAGACCCATGTTGAGGTACAGGGGAAACTTGGAGAGCTATGTCCTAGACACACTGCTATCAACACTCATGTGAACATTCTCCTTTATGTCTACAGCGCACTACTTTTGTTTTTTATTCACAACAAATCTGGGAATTTATTGTGTTTATTTGGAATATTAAAGATGGGAAGAACTCAGTACAATACTATACAATCAATAATACAAAAATCTGATTTAAAAAATACTATTTGCAGCTTAACCATTTTTTGTACTTATTTACACATGATCATATCTAATTTTTCTCTTCACTTTCTATTACCAAAAATGTTTTCTGAGTTGTTTTCATCACAAAAGTAAGTAATTTAACTTTTAGCACTAAAGCTAAGTGCTTTACAGAAGGGAGAAAAGAAAATAGAAGAGACAGACAAGATGAGACACAAACTATACAAACCAGAAAATATGATATATATATAAAGTTATGAGATCAAGAGAAAGCTAGAGAAAAGTGCATTTTAAGACATTTTTTAAACAATACTTTTTGCACTGATGCTTCTGTAAGACTGTGGGAGCCTGATTCAAGAGAAAAATTCAAGGAGCAATGGCAAAAGAGGACCTTGTTTTCTGTGAACTGCAGTAAACTGCATCTTCTTGCAGCAGGAAACTGACAACCTTTGGATGTGTGGACACATCAAATCCTAAATTTGGTTTAAACCAATCTGCTCCTTTTAAGAAAGTGTGGTATTTTTCTGAAAATTGCTAAAAAACAAACAAATATGATTAGTCTCATGTATGCGTTATCTAACCAGAAGCACAGATACTGACACAAATGACAGCTCGCAAAGTCATGAATGCACATGTGTGTAGGGTCTACACATATGCATGTACACCCACTAGAACAGTTAAGGACATTTGTCGTGGCCTGGCCCAGGCTGAGACAATGCCTTCTCTGTAGTGGAAAAGAGAGGGCTAGTGCACTTGCACAGATTCATGCACACACACTCACACACACACACAAACATTCGCATGGATTCCCAGGGTTGGAAAGGGGCTGAATAGGAATCTGGGCCATGCAGGCATTCTGAATCCTCTCAGTCAAAAACAGGCCTTCACCCTTCAACCACACGCCACAGGGAGCACATTCCTAGCCCCCATGTCATACTTGCATCACGCTGCTATCACACGAAACATACAAATTTACATATTCGACCAATGGGCACAGATCTGACCCCAACAAATACCAACCACTGTTGTGTTCAGTCCACATGCAGGCCCATGTGCACATAAACTCCAAACACATTCTTTACTTTACTTCCCCGATCTCTACCTCCTCCACCCTAACTCCCTTCAAGATCTTGTGTCGTGATTACTTTCTACTTGCTTTCTCTAGGACAGGATATGGAGACACTATGGCCTCTGTGTGTTCTCTGTCTGCCGCTCCCAAGGGAATTGTCATTGTTTCCATTGTTGTCCTCTACCTGCCTATCTGCCGTCTGTCCCTGAACGACATTTAAAAGCCTCCCAGGTTGCTCTCAGGAAACCACAAACCACTGCACTATCCAACGCTAACTGCCTATCCCTTCTCTCCAACACCTTTCTGGCATAAATATCACTTTTGTAGCAGGCCCAAGTGGCTTTTTCTGCTGGTGCTCACCATGGGCCTCTAGGGAATCTAGAAGAGAGCTGAGGAATTGACACTTTGAGGCAAACACTTCAATTTTGCGGGAAGGAAGGAAGGAAAGAGCAAAGGAGTAAAGGAAGAGTGGACAAAATAAGGAATGTAGAAAGGAAATAGTTTTCACAGTAACATCCTCTTTATGCAGCTTTCTATGCAAAACAGATGAACTATGATGACTTATGCCACTGTTTTCTCTCTCAGAGGTGCGTAACTCTCTTCCCCAACTCTGATCACAACTGATAGTTAGTTGGCTTGTAGCCAAAGCACCTCCTCCTCCAACCGACACACTCACACCTTGAAAACATTTTCACCATTTGGCTTGGGTACACACCCTTCACTTTTCGCACTCAGCTGCCCTGAGCTATATGCATTCATTTAGATTTTTTAAGAGGCAAATTGCACATCAGTGATTATACATTTACACTCAGTGCTGCATGACCAGCTTTAACACCTGCTCTAAAGACACACACACTCAAGCACTTAATGTATGGATTCTTGTTCTATCTGAAGGAGGCCAGAGGTAACAGGTGAGGAAAGGAGAATGGGTGCGCGAGGAAGGATAGACAGAGAGAGCAAGGGAGGGGAGTGTAGTTGAGGCGGGGGGCTACCATAGACGTCTGGAGCCAGGACACTGATGCTGGAGCTGATAGCTGCTGTATAGAGGACCCTCCACTGACAGTACGCACACACACAAACACACACTGTTCTCCTTTCTCTGCAAATCTCCTATTTTTGTTCATTTTTCCCCCTCAAATCCCACCCCCTCCATCCCTTACAATTTCTCTCTCTCTCTCTCTCTCTCTCTCTCTCTCTCTCTCTCTCTCTCACTCTCTCTCTCTCTCTCTCTCTCTCTCTCTCTCTCAGACATGGTGTTTACAGTGTGACCCCAGTTGCTCATGATAGCAATCATTCCATCAACATAATGACTAAATGACACGCACACGACTTTTACAGTAACGGCCACCATACAGAGGCAGGATGTTTTCTCCTACGTGTGTGTGTGTGTGTGTGTGTGTGTGCTCATGTGTATGCCTGCTTAACCTAAACTGAGTCTTCAAAATCTTGCACATTTCTCTGTCACTAATTTCTAATCCTCTCCTTTCTCCTTGACAGTTTTCACCCCTTTTCTTCATCTTCCCTCTCTCCATTTTTCTTACACTCTTGCTTCACCTCCCCTGGCTAAAAAAAAATCCCTCAGCAGTCTGGGTGGTCCTCACACACACATTCACGCACACACACGCGTGCACTCACACACTCCTTGGTTTTCCTCTGTCTGGTAATGCCCTAGCTGTGGTTTCCTGGCCTCAGCCAAAACACCGTTAGAAGTTCACCACTACCACAAAGCATCACCTAATCGCTGCTCAACTCCAACAGAACAGCCCCAGACCCACATACAGTGAACACAAACTCTTTTCCTCTTACACACATGCACACACTGAAGACCACTGAGGGAAGTGTGAGACGTGTAAACATAAGCACCTGACGACCTTAGAAACAGTCTATGTACAGATATCACACCAGCCAGATCATGAACATATTAGTTATTTTCAACATGATTAAATGTTTGCTTTACATATGTATAAGTCTATCAAGGGGACAGCTGGCTAATTAATTTGCTCCCAGCTAGCATTTGTGACAGACAAGCTACTTATTGTGTCACTGTGAAGCCATGACAAGTTACCTCACTTGCAGATACACATACAATAGCACAGATCCCCGATGCAAACACAGTACACAGTGTTCTCAAACTCAACACACATTAACACACAGGCACATACACCCACACAGACACATACCCTTGGGCACTGTCTTTCCTCTCTAATCTGATATCAAAGAGAAGGTCTTTCGAAGCGTCTCACATGACAGCTCATTTCATGTGTTGCCCACGGAAACGATTATTGTCATAAATCTCTACCCACTCTGCTCTGAGTGGCTCGGAGCACCTTTGCCTCCGAATGGTTGAAGTGCTTTGCTGAGTCAACCTATATTCACCTCGGTGTTATAGTACAATTGTTTTTGTTGATTAGTATTCTATTATGTCTCTACCTATATGCAGTGGGGTTGTCCAAATGTGAAAATAAACACTAGAAAATAGAGTGAATCATACCCTCTTGTTCACTATAGCATGTACAGTTGTGCTCACTTTGAAGAGCTCTCGGATGACACGGGTGAATGAAGTCATATACTTTCACAGCGTTGTGTGGTGTGGTTTGTAATGTGGACTGTTCCCAAGCAAATCCCTGTGACCTCGGCAGCCTACAGTATGGGCTGTGGAGGCTAATCCAGCCTCCACAGCACAGCGGGGCGTGCTGGACAGTTCGACAGATCCTTGTGAGGATTGGAACGGCTCTCTGCTGTTGTAACCTTTTATGCTCCAGGACGAAATGAGAAACTCTAGCCTGCTGTCCTGGACTCTGGGTTATGTGTGTGTGTGTGTGTGTGTGTGTGTGTGTGTGTGTGTGTGTGTGTGTGTGTGTGTGTGTGTGTGTGTGTGTGTGTGTGTGTGCATGTGGGCAGGGTTAGGAAGGGGAGGCTGTTTTGTTTGTGTTTGATGATTTTTATCAGCCAGGCAAAAAAGAAATCTGTGATTCTCTATTTTAATTTGTTGCGGCATCTCCCCTGCTGTCCCACATTCCCTTCTTCTCCACACTGCGGTAATGTGTGTTTCACTGTGTGTGTGGGCGTGTGAGGTTGGTCGCAGAGTTTATTTATCTTATTCTAAATCAGCCCTCAAACTCACTAATTGGTCCAGTTCCACTGTTAGGTAACGAGGGGAAATGAACAATTACTCTTGTGTTTGCATTGAATGATGTGTGTGTGTGTGTGTGTGTGTGTGTGTGTGTGTGTGTGTGTGTGTGTGTGTGTGTGTGTGTGTGTGTGTGTGTGTGTGTGTGTGTGTGTGTGTCTGTGTGTCTGTGTGTGTGTGTGTGTGTGTGTGTGTGTGTGTGTGGCTGTAGTGGAGCAGTTAAGAGCACTGTAGACTTTTACAGAGGGAGTCTCAGGTCATCACTGTTTTTATTTTAGAGGAGGACAGAGAGGCTCAACACTCTCCCTCTCCAATTCATCCTTAAGCATATGTGTGCTGGCTTTAGTTGTGTGACGTGCCCTATTGTTGGGCCAACCGCATGATGTTCTCATAGGTAGAGTGCTTCGTGGATGGAGTTAGTGACCCTATTTCAACTCCATAAACTCTACATGTGTTTAAACTTTCAAATAAACACAGTGAAATCTGGCCGTCACAGGCTCCCATGACAGCCGAAAAGTCGGGCATCATTCAAGTACAGTTGTCTTTATGTGACTCTTTTAGAGTCACTTGCTACACAAACTGTTGGTTTTTCCTCACTCCCTCCGAGTTATGTCCCTCCACTCTTGTAATACTTGTAGAGCCCCTAGTGAGCAACTGCTCTATCACACCCTGTTTCCTGGATTTGACTTCTATCACTTCAATATCAGTTATCACAAAGTGTCTCTAATCTGTCCTCAGAGGTTTACGCAGTGAGGTAATTTGTAAGATCTGGCGGTAAGCCACAGCAGGGTGGTGTAAACTCAGATCTCCTTTCTTTTACATAAGTCCAAAGCTTCTCCTATTGCCCTTAAAAATCCCTGTGGGCTTAAATCCTGCAACTTGTTATGGTAAAAACTGTTGGTGAGTAATGTTAATGATCATGTTTTTGATTGTATTTACAGTATGTGCCACTTCTTTAGCCAGCCTTTCAAATACATTCTCACAAATCATATTTAAAAACGATGTTAACTTTTCTTTAGTCTTCAAATTAAGTCTTTCAAAAGGGCAAATTTGTCAGGTTATCAAGCAAAAGAAAACAGAGAATTAAATTAGTTTTTTCTAGGTCACATGCCAACAATTTCTATTTGTGAACAGTGAGATACAGATTAGTGGCATAAAACTGGTCATTAAACCTCACACACATTTAGACATATGTGTTCAAGCACTTCCTCATTCACACACACAAACACATGCTTGTGTCATGTGTTTGCAGCTTGCACACACACACACACACACACACACAAAGGCATATACATGTACGCACACACACACTCTCACGCTGGGACTCCAGTTGGTGCTCGGAAACATGATACTGAAAGAAGTGGTCCAGTAATTTGCCATAGTGGTCAACACACACACTCTCTCTCACACACATGTTCCCACTCTGCCCTGTCCGTTTTTATCTACATGCAGGTTCTGCTGCTGTTTCCTGGTCACAAATCCAACCGACTGTTGCCTTCTGCTCTATTTTTAAAAGAGTAATCCCAGCTGTAATTTAGCAGCATGAATTAAGGGTTTTGTCTAGCTTTTTTCAATTACAAATTAACAATCAAGACTCACGATTGGCAGGCACGTTTTTATTTTTCACATGAAACAAATTGTCTCTAAACCATGATGAATGAGAAGGGGAGTGAAGAAGTTTGGGGATCAAGGCGAATGACTTAGGGATGAGATACAAAGTGGAAACACAAGAAAAGGATGATTGTGGTCAAGGAAACAGTCAGGACACAGTGAGAGGCCTGGAGGTGGAAAGGCTAAAGTGAAATGGGACAAGATAATACACCCAGGAAGTCCACAACTGTACTCACAGGTAAGTGGTTAGAGGGCTGAGGTTGGGTGGCACAGATGATAGTCCCAACTCCGAGCAGTCCACCATGATGAAGATTCCATCTTCTTCACACTGGCACAGAGACGGGCACAGTGGTGCCGCCTGCCCCTGCCTGTCCTGGATCCGTCCGTACCCCCACACTCCGGGGGCGGACCCCCAAACTCCTCCAGCCACGCAGAGAAGCAGAAGCACAGGCAACATGTCTGACTGTCCACCTGTCTGCATCTACACCTGTAGGGATTTCTGTCTTGTCACACTCTCTTTTGTTCTTCTGATGTTTTAAGAGGCAGCTTTGATCAAGTGAGGAGGTTCCAATGATTCTTTGCTTTTCAAAATACTCCTCTCCCAGCTCCAGTCTCTGTTCAAAAGCCACTTACTGCCTTTTTCTCCTGTGCAGGTTGTCCACACTGTAAATCTGTCCCTGTGATGAGTTCTATCTCTTCATCTGTCCTCTCTGCCTGTCTCTCAGTCACTTCTTAATCCCCAGGGGTTAACTTTGTTGTAACTTCTTTCCCCTCTTCCTTGTCTTCCCTCTCACTTCCTCACCGTCTTTCTCCCCCAAACACAGTCACTCTTTTTCCCTCTCTCTCTCTCTCTCTCCTTGTATATATCTCTTGCTCTCTCTGTCTCTCTCTCCTTACCTATTGTAGAAGGAGCGCATGAGTTGTGAATGAGCCACCCTCATTGGCCCACCATTTAGGGATGGGCTGGAGCATCTCCGGAAAGTAGGAGGGGCCCGCGATTCTCAAACTCTTCCCTCTCTTTCTCTTTCTCCCTCTTCCTTTCCCCCTGTTTTACTTTGCCTAGAAGCTCAATGTGAAGAGAAAGAGTGAGTGTTTAGTTTGAGGAAGGGAAACAACGAGGAGGGGGTGGCAATACAGTACAGTGGTGTGAGACAAAATGTCTTCTTGTGGGACCTTATGAATGGAACTGAGAGAAAATGAGAGACAGTGTTTATAGCTGAAAGAGAAAGGAGGAAAACGCAAGCTCTGGAGGTTAAGAATGAAGGCAACAGAGTGTGTTTGGCTGTGTGAGAGAGATGCAGAGGGTCAGAGTGTGTGACTGGGAGTGACTGTTTGGAGGAAATTGGAATTCTGACACTTCAGCACCCCTCAGTCCCCAGAAACAGCAGAATCCAATGTCTTGTAAGTCACACCTTCTCAGGTTTCTGCTGCTGGAATGTCGCGATCGCACACACATGCAGAAACATACATGCTTGTATGCACACGCACATTGACACCCATAGAAAATAACAGATTATGAGCGACCGGCACAGAGGAGCTCACATATCCATTTCACATACACACACTCCGGTCTATTGAGAGAAGAGTGTGGATTTGTGAAGAAGTGTCAGCTGCCTCGGGCTAAAGGCTATCTGTATCTCACAGTCTATCTGTGCTCACTTGCAGCTTTTCCACAGAATCTTGAAAATAATCTCATCCGATCTCCCTGTCTTTTATTAATACACATCATTCTTGCTTTTGTAGACTTAATATTGAAATTAAAACTATGCTTTTCTGGATACACTAAGGAGCTATAAATTAGACTCTCTGCTTCATATGTTACGCAAATAAGCTTTACATGCTGTGCACCTGTAAGTACAGGATGTTGCATAGCCACCTAATGATGCATTCTATAATTACTGTATATTAAATCAAAGAAAGAAAAACTGGCTTGCCATTCAAAGCAGCGCCGACCTTATTCTGTCATTTTGTTAAATTTCAGGTGTATCTCCCAGCGGCAAAGTGCTAAGCAGTAAAAAGCTGCAGTAGGGAGGGGAGATGAGATAATTTTTCCAATAGAAAATGTTGCACCAATTGATGATTGCAATACTTTTGAGACATTTTGGCGGAAATGCTTAATGGGGTTAGCATTAAATCACACCTCATAACTCCAGTTTTGGTGATTTTCATGTTTTAGTGGAGGGATTACATGGTCTTCCGTGAGTTGATAAAATCTGACCACCACTTTGGCTCTTTTCAAACCCCACTGGATTATCTTAAAAGGGCATGATAGTCAATGTGGAAAACAAGGCTGTTTTCTTAGTTCCTGGAAAGCTGAGACTGAGGAACTGAGGCTTTCAATCGACAGCGGCAATATGTTACATGCAAAGCCAAGAACAAATAGCAACATGTAAATTTATGACACGCAAATTGCCTAAACAGGCCTTGAAAAATGCATAGTTGCACAGAAACTGGAGCTAGAATAAGTGCACACCATGCTATTTGATATATAAAAACTTTACAGTTATGTCTTTGCAACCACGTTGAGGTTGTCTATCCCTCCGGCCAGTCTGTCTGTTTCTGTGTCTCTCTCCTTCTCTGTCTTTCTTTCTCCACCATTCTCTGTAGGCTGAATAGTTTCTCATTAATTAATTAACATTCCTATGCCACTGTGTTTTCTGAGGGGCCTTTGTTATGGCCCCACAAAAACTCTTTCAGAACTGTTCTTCACATAGTCTCTCTCTCATGTTCTCTCTCTTTCTCTCTCTCTGTTCTCTCTTTTCTTCCTCTTTGTAGTGGAATGTCCGTTGTTGCTCTCTCTATCTATTTTCAGTTTTAAAATGTTGTGTGAAATGTTTTCAGGTGATGTTTTGTGGTATTTTTTTTTCTTTGCACAAGCATTCATTACCTCAGATGCAAATAGGCAGATATACAGACGCATCAGAAGAACACCTTTCGTGATCTTACAGTACACCAACATACGGCACACATACACATTCCTATGGGCACGCATGCAAACGTGCACATGCTCTTCATACACCTGCAAACTCCACCTCTCCCCTTCTTGCGCGCAGAGCTCTGTCATCTTTTTAAATGCTCTTTAATTGTCTGGCCTCGGGGGAGCCCTAAAACACACATACTGTAAAAACCTGCATGTCTGGTCTACTGCCTGTCTCTTTGTCTTTCTCTCTTATTGGTGCTCCTTTCTGTTAAAAAAGTAAGCTACGCATTTGTTCAAATTGCACCTGTTCTGACAGTTCTGATGGATGTGTGCAAGGTTAAATGTGAGTCAGTGTAATCCAGTTATCTCTTGTGGGGGAGAATGCAAATTTGCATATCTATCTAACACTGCAGCAGCTGATTTCACTCCAAAGAAAGGATAAATGTGTCTTTAAAATGAGTTTATAAAGTAGTTCGTTGGAATAAAGACATGCATATTCTAAGGCACAGGGCTAATAAATAGCCTACATTTGTATGTACTAAACCTTTGTCAAAATGTGTTAAAGCTAGGCGATTTAATACAACACATTAAACCCACAGCAGTGGAGGTGTATTTTTGAGCAGAGCTACCATTGATCCCTTAGCATCAGTAATTACTAAACTATGCTAATCTCACATTCAGCATGCCTTCTTGCTTCACATAGAAATAAAGATGGCCTCTACAAGTTTGCCTGATGTGTAAGGTGGAAAAAGTTTGACTCCCAATAAACGGGAGGGGTGTGGACTGCCCATGTAGTCCATACACCGTCAGGGTCTTATTTTCTGAGGTCGATACTTTTTGGTGACACAATATCATATCTACTATTTAACACTGTAGCATGCTATGTGGGAATTAATACTAGTTTGACCTGTCAGCTGCAATGATATGATGCCTGTTGTATAATACTTGTGATGTTATGCTGTGTTGGTGTTGCACTTTTGTCTGGTGATGCTCAGTTGTATAGTGTGTTTTAGGGATCTGTAGCTCTATATATGACTAGACAGATGTGGGAATGTGTGATAATTTAGTTAGTTGTCAACACAGATTGGTAGCTTAGAATCACTTGCTTTTCAATATGCTACATTGCTTATGCCAGTAGTGCTAAGGGCAACACACACTGGCAGCATCTGACAACTCGTTTTATCATGTTCACTCCCGGATTGGCACGTCGGCTACTTGACTACTCCTTCTGTCTGTATAAAACATTCTGTGTGTTATATTTCGTTATCACTTAGATTAATGAGCTCTGTGTGTCAGTAATGTTCAAATCACACTCTTTATAGATAGGTTGAATCAAATTCTTCTCAGGCCCCTGGAAAGTCTTGTTCTGGCCCTTGGTTGAATGGATGGCTCAAAACACACACACACACACACACACACACACACACACACACACACACACACACACACACACACAGTTGTTAGCATGTGTGCAGACATTTGTACATGCCACTAAAAAAGTAAGCATGCACTCGTACTCTCCTTGCCTGGGTCTAGACCTTCAAATTCGCCGACTCCACTAAGTTGACTGGAAATGGAGTGTAATGAGTTGACAATTCTGTCTGATATCAGGCAAGTATTCTGCCTCTCTCTCCTTCTTTCTCACACTCACTCTCTCACTCGCACACACGCTATCAAACAGTCTGCATCAGATCAAAGCTAGTGCTCCCTCCCTTCTCCTCCCCCATCCTCCCTCTCTCCGCTGTGCTCTCTGGGCTGTAAACACTATCCAAGCAACGGCAGCCTTGAAGACACAAAGACAAGTAGCTACCTGACACCTGACACTAACTTGAGAGCACTCACCGTGGTCTACCTGGGAATAAAACACACACACACACAAGGCTACCTGAGCTCCTTGCAGCAAGAAGAGTCCATTCAGGGAGAGAACAGACAAAGTAGCCGCGCAATCAACCCTCCCAACACACACACTCCATCCCACCTCACCTCCTCACCCACATCCCCTGCCCCACCCACACTCTCCCCAGTCACAAAACCTCTTCCCCACCCTACCCCTGCACATCCAACACCTACCATTACCCCTCCAATTTAAGCCATAGACCAAACGTTGACAAAAATGTCTATTTGTGCACACTATGCCTATAGATGCAAGCGCTCTCAAATGTGCTTGTGTCTGTATTTGTGCATGCCTGGGTTGTACAGAGGCAATTGAAGGCTAACTCAGGTATACCCAGCGGAAGCAAGTGAGACGGCGTGGGTCGCCAGTGGCGGCAACCTAGGTGTGTACTCTGGCTTTTCATGTGAAACCACCTGAAAGCCAACAAAGGTCCCCCCTCCATCCCTCTCTTCCTCTCTGCATCTCACAGTACAAAGGAAAGAAATGAATGAAAGAAAGAGCAGCAGAGGAAGGGGGATGAGGTAAGGGAATGAGTATGCAAGGGTGGGGCAGGGTAAGTGGAGAGGAGGGGGTACTGGCGAGTGGGCAAAACAGGGGTGGAGGTATTTGCCCCTGTGTTGTGGGACAATAGAAGGCCCGGGGACATGGTTAGTCATGGAGTTCAGCAAAGCACTCCATCACAGGCTGGTAGGAGCTCTTCACCTCAACTGGAGGGTCGCAAGTTTGCGTCATTTCTGTAACACACCTCCAGAATTGTTATTGCTACATCATTTGTGTTTTGATGCTCTATGTCAAATTAAAAAGTTAGCAGTAAAAACTATTACTGGGCTTTGTTACATTTTATAGTTTACATATGCATGTCAGCAGCATTATGTGTGATGTATTACAGTACATCACACAGACCATGTCAGCAAATGTATGTTAGACATTTTAAAAGGAAGGACATTTGTACACAAAGCAACAAGATTAAGAGCTAGCGGCTCTATGAGGCTGTAGCTTACTTAGGGACAATGGTGCTTTGAGCTAAATGCTAACATCAGCATGCTAACATGCTCACAATGAAAATGCTAACACACTGATGTTTAGCAGGGATGTTTACCATGTTTACCATCTTAGTGTAGAGTGTTAGCATGCTAACATTTACTAATAAGCATTAAACTCAATGTGCAGCAGGGGCTGATGGGAATGTCATTAGTTTTAAACTGAAACCTAAGTGTTGGACAAGTTAAAATTTTGACCAGGTGATGGTGCTAGAGAACATAAATGCATGTACCAAATTGTCGAGACATTTCACTCACAACCACAAATTTGAACCTTAGGATTTTACAGTGCTCTTCGAACAAAAGTAAACAAAGTTTGCACACAATTTAATGCACAAGACACAACTTTGAATTTAATATAAATTCTCAAAGCTTAGAAGATTGTGTTTATTCAGACATAGCTTTATATTTTTATTAGTATATGAAAATATAATATCGGCATAACACATGATATCAATATTATAAGGGTGTAAAATAGTAGCAGTACTGGTAGCATCACCTATTGACACACAAAGAAAAATACTGAAAAAAGTTGACAAAAAAAAGTAAAAAATATGCTAACTTAAAAACTTAAGAATTGGGACAATAACCAATGTAACTAACATCTAACTAACAAGCGAAACATCTCAATGGAAAATATAAAATGTTACAGTGTTGCTTTAATGTTGTTTTACTCTCACTGGTGCAATAACTAACAATAAATATAAGAGGGAGCCCCTCCTACACTGCACTCTGTGGACTGTACACAGGAGCAGATACATGCAGGTGGAGAAAGTAAAGTCTTATCAGTAGTGACAGAAAAAAAGACAACATAACTTATTTCTCCCATCAATGAGGATTTAATCAGTATGAAGTGTGGAGAAGCTGCTGCTGAAAAACTATTGTTAAAAATGTTTTAAAAGTGGCAGCCAAAAGCAACAAAGGACAACACATCTCTGTAACCACAAACTGCATGGTGAGGTTTCCTTCAGTATGCTTTAATATTGTTGAAGGAGTTTCATCTTATTTCATTAATTGTTAAGATAATACAATATTATGCACCGGGATAGTATCAGTCAAGATTATTATACTATGGCACACGTCAAACAATATATGTGTGTGTCAAGCTAAATAATAGATTCCATCCAGAGTGTACTATGTATGTAAACATGCCCTTGTTGGCTGAGTAAAATATTTTAAAAAAATTTAAAAAAGGTCTTAAGAGGACAGGCAACTTTAAATCCACTACACCTAAACACTTTCCCTTAAATTAAGATGTCACTGTCATACCAAGACAAAGCTTTCTTGTGTTTTGATCTCCTCTCTGCTTGTTTTCTCTGCAGTGACAGTGTGATATACGAGGGTTAATATGGTGAAATAGGCTGACTAAAGCAGACAGGTCTGCACCTGCACGCTGCCAAAGAGAGAGACGCTTCACTCTGTTTGATGCTATTCTGAGTGACGCCAGTGGTGCTGCAATCAGAGGGTATGTGTTTGTGAGTGAGTTTGTAGGTGCATGTGTTTGTCTGTGTGACTGTTGCACCTGCAAATACTATCTAAAGCAGTGATCACTGTGGCAAAGATTGCCGAATCATGCCTCTGTATGTGTGTGCAATTTCATGTCTGCAGCAGTGTGTGTGTTCATGTGCACTTTAGCATGCATGTGTGTGAGTGATGACTGTTTGTGCCGTCGTACCCAGTTCTGCATGATAGTATCAGCTGTGTCAGTGTGGAGGGAGACTGATGTGGAATGTTAACAGTGACTGAAAGAACTGGACTGTCTCCACAGAGTCCCATCCATGCAGAACCTAGATAGGACTAGCAGGAGACTCAACACAATATAGTGAGAGATGAAGAGAGAAACCTTATTATTGTAGGTTGCACACTAAGCCTCAGAGAATTCCAGTCATCTGAAAAATACATAGCAGCAGTTGAAAGATTACAGCTATAAAAACAAAAATTAGGCACCTTAACCTTATCATCACTGAAAGCATGATTGCAATAATCTTATTAGATCATACCATGATATTGTGGGCTCCAGAGTTCACTTGTGAATTAGCTGATGAAATGGTGCCATCTTCAGCCAAAAGACAGAACCGCATCACTGCAGCAGGTCAGGAACTGAAAAACCAGCTGATGACAACGACCCTCTAGTCTCACAGTCTGCAAAATCCTTAATAAACTAAAGCTCCCATAGTATTCAGTCTTTACGAATTTGTGTTTTATTTGTACGATGGCACAAACTGAGATTAGTGTTCTTTATGAATGTTTGCAAGTAAACATACTGTTGTATTCACAGGCAACACAGTCTAATTGGACACTGATAACCTCCATGAGATAAGCCTAAATTTTCAAATGTTTCATACGTACCTAGTTGGTGGGATTTTAGCAGTATTTTTATAGAAAACATATATATTCAATAATGTATAAAGTACAAAAACATGTTTTCCATCATGTTTTCGAGCATTTGTAACTGCAATGTGTTAACTGAAAATAATCCAAAATAAAGTGTAGGAGATTTTTAATTCTAGTGACCAAGTCCCTGATTTGGTTATATTATTTTGTTAAACAACAAATACTGTTATTAAGTATAAATACATTTCCATAATTAACATTTATGATAGACAGTCTTATCCAGGACGACTTAAAATGCTGGTCAGTGTTGATTATTGAAGGCTCTGCACAGCCACACAGGTGCTTTCAATTTTCAGGTTGAAGGTGTGTCGAGCTATGCTGGGAAATACATGAGGTCACTAAACTCTATGTACATTTAATAAGAATGATAAAAGTGTAATTTGTCCCACTCCAACAAAAAAGATTTGAATCAAGCACAGTCTGTACATGCCCACACAGTCCTGAGAAGAGGTCTAATCAAAATCACCTGTGTGGGCTTACTGAAACATCACCATCAAATCTGGACATTTTGACATGTCACAGTAGGAAAATTGCAGGTATGAAAAATACCTGTCGTTTTCTTACTATGACAAGTCAAAATGTCTGCTGTAAAGGCCTATCATCATCTGTAGTGATTAGTTGACTGTCAGTGTAATAGTGTAAAAGACAGTCATCAGTTTCTGTGTTGAAGAAATAAGCTTCACTAATTCCAGTAATTCCCGTTCACTATTAACAGTGAGCTCTAATCAATTACCTGGAAACTGGAAACTGTTTTCCTTCCTCTAAAATATAGTGATCCAGAGATCTAGTGTTAAGTACATGTTACTGTTAGATTATCAGCCTAATTTACAAATCAGTACTATTTATTACCCACTCAGTACTTATTTTGGTCACAATTCTTTAAAAAAACAAATTTGAGGTATCCTCATCAAAAATGTGTGTTTATGTCATGTATTTGTGGGGCGGGGATTTATATATATATATATATATATATATATATATATATATATATATAGACATATATATAAAACTTCGTCCTTCACCCTCGACGGGTGGTCTCATCCTTCAAGCTCGGGTCCGCTACCAGAGGCCTGGGAGCTTGAGGGTTCTGCGCAGTATCTTTGCTGTTCCTAGTACTGCACTTTTCTGGACTGGGATGTCTGGTGTTCTTCCAGGGATCTGCTGTAGCCACTCCTCCAGTTTGGGGGTCACTGCCCCGAGTGCTCCGATGACCACGGGCACCACTGTTGCCTTCAACTTCCAGGCCTTCTCCAGCTCTTCTCTGAACCCTTGGTACTTCTCTAATTTCTCATGTTCCTTTTTCCTGATGTTGCCATCACTTGGTATCGCCACGTCAATCACAACGGCTTTCCTCTGCTGTTTGTCAACCACCACGATGTCAGGCTGGTTCGCCATTACCATTCTGTCAGTCTGGATCTGGAAGTTGTACTCCGGCATGTATTGTATATATATATATATATATATATATACTCCGGCATGTATTGTATATATATATATATATATATATATATATATATATACAATACATGCCGGAGTACAACCAGATGCCCATACCTGAAGCACTCGAAACTGCCAAACATGCCAGAGTACAACCAGATGCCCATACCTGAAGCACTCGAAACTGCCAAACAAACTAAAGAGATACACGAGAGATAATGAAGCCAGAAGAATAAACCGGCTGTTCGCAACTCAACCTGCGAAAGTGTACGCTCAATGGCAGGGTAATAACAGTAGAGCAGACCCACCAAGGCTGGAAACGGAACAGTACTGGAAAAGTATATGGGAAAGGGAGGCATCACACAACAGCAATGCACAGTGGCTGGCCGCCCTGAGAAAGGACCACAGCAACCTCCCTGAACAGAATCCAGTCACCATCACAGCGGCAGACATCCAAAAAAGAGTCTCAGGTATGAAGAACTGGACAGCACCGGGCCCTGAAAGGATCCACACCTACTGGCTAAAGAAGCTCACTGCACTCCATGAGCGCCTAGCAGCACAAATGAACCAGCTGCTAAGAGATGGGACGCACCCTGAATGGCTTACCGAAGGGCGCACAATCCTGATCCTGAAGGATCCCGCAAAGGGTACAGTCCCATCCAACTATCGGCCAATAACCTGCCTCTCCACAACATGGAAGCTCATGTCAGGCATCATCGCGGCTAAGATAAGTGGACACATGGATCAATACATGAGCAAAGCGCAGAAGGGCATTGGCAGAGGAACCAGAGGAGCCAAACACCAACTCCTGGTTGACAGAACAGTCACCCAAGACTACAGAGCCCGACACACCAACCTGTGCACTGCCTGGATTGATTACAAGAAAGCATATGACTCAATGTCGCACACATGGATCACTGAATGCTTAGAGATGTACAACATCAACAGGACTCTAAGAGACTTCATTGCGAACTCGATGAGGCTGTGGAAAACCACCCTTGAGGCCAATGGCAAGCCACTTGCACAAGTATCCATCAAATGTGGCATATACCAAGGAGATGCTCTGTCCCCACTGCTGTTCTGCATAGGACTGAACCCCTCAGCCAAATAATCAACAAGACTGGCCATGGATACCGACTCAGGAGCAGGGCCACCATCAGTCACCTCCTCTACATGGATGACATCAAGCTATACGCTAAGAGCGGCGGGACATCGACTCACTGATCCACACCACCAGGATCTACAGCTCTGACATTGGGATGTCATTCGGGCTTGAGAAGTGCAGTCGAATGGTGACAAAGAGAGGGAAGGTAGTCCACACAGAAGGGGTCTCACTCCCAGAAGGAACAATAGCAGACATTGAGGACGGTTACAAGTACCTTGGAATACCACAGGCAAATGGCAACCTCAACCTCAACAAGGAAGGCGGCAGCGGCCAAATACCTCCAACGAGTAAGGCAAGTCCTAAGAAGTCAGCTCAATGGCTAGAACAAGGCCCAGGCAATAAACAGCTACGCCCTGCCAGTGATCAGATACCCTGCGGGAATAATAAGGTGGCCAAAGGAAGAGATACAGACCATGTATGGAGGGTTCCATCCCAAATCCTGCACCCTGAGACTGTACGCTAGCCGTAAGGAAGGCGGCCGTGGACTAGTGAGTGTGAGAGCCACTATCCAGGATGAAACATCCAAGATCCACAAGTACATCCAAGATAAGGCCCCAACAGATGACGTGCTCAGGGAATGTCTCAGGCAATGGGGAACAGAGGAAGACGTGCTGGAGGAAGGACCATCATGGGAGGACAAACCCCTACACGGGATGTACCACCGGAACATAACTGAAGTGGCTGATATCAAGAAGTCCTACCAATGACTAGAGCGGGCTGGATTGAAGGACAGCACAGAGGCACTCATCATGGCTGCACAGGAGCAGGCCCTGAGCACCAGAGCAATAGAGGCCCAGATCTACCACACCAGACAAGACCCAAGGTGTAGGCTGTGCAAAGAGGCCCCTGAGACAATCCAGCACATAACTGCAGGGTGTAAGATGCTGGCAGGAAAAGCATACATGGAGCGCCATAACCAAGTAGCTGGCATAGTGTACAGGAACATCTGCACTGAGTATGGACTGGAAACCCCGAGGTCAAAGTGGGGAACACCTCCAAAGGTGGTAGAGAATGACCGAGCCAAGATCCTGTGGGACTTCCAGATCCAGACTGACAGAATGGTAATGGCGAACCAGCCTGACATCGTGGTGGTTGACAAACAGCAGAAGAAAGCCGTTGTGGTTGACGTGGCGATACCAAGTGATGGCAACATCAGGAAAAAGGAACATGAGAAATTAGAGAAGTACCAAGGGCTCAGAGAAGAGCTGGAGAAGGCCTGGAAGGTGAAGGCAACAGTGGTGGCCGTGGTCATCGGAGCACTCGGGGCAGTGACCCCCAAACTGGAGGAGTGGCTACAGCAGATCCCTGGAAGAACACCAGACATCTCGGTCCAGAAGAGTGCAGTACTGGGAACAGCAAAGATACTGTGCAGAACCCTCAAGCTCCCAGGCCTCTGGTAGAGGACCCGAGCTCGAAGGATGAGACCACTCGTTGAGGGTGAAGGACAAAGTTATATATATATACATATTATTTATTTTATTTTATTTTATAGCAGAACCTGCCTCAAAAATTCAGATTCAGTCAGGTTATACTATTTATTACTGTAGCCAAAACAAAACTTGCTGATGTTTATCACAATAACAGGTTAGACAATAGAGGAGTAGAAATGCTTTTTATAGAGGTGGTCTCTCTCTCGTTGCCTATTGCAACACATCCGAGTCCACACTTTCTTCACAAAGAATGTCCTTTCTCTCTCTTTTTCCTTTAGTCAGTGTTCTTCGCATCTGTGATTTTCCTCTGGTCAGAATCCTCCTCACCTTAACCCTGAATCTCTTTCTGCTGAAGAGGCATTTTAAAATGCAGTGTGATCAGGGTCTTTCCTTCGGAAGCATCTTAGACAGAAGTTGATTGAAGTCTATTGTGCAGTCGGAGAGCCCCTTCCAAGTTCCAGTCTATCAGATTGCAGCAGGTGTTGTGAAATTGTGACAGTCAAACTTCAAGCATACTTTGCAATAAATACATGTGCTTTTAAAAAAGTATTCTTTACGTAATAAAAGTATTCTCTTCAACATTAGGGAGTTTTTCATCCTAATTAATAGTCAATAATTCTAAATAACAATTACATCCACTGTGATTCAGTGTTGTAAACAAATAAAACATGATAAAGTTCAAGGGGGGTCAATACTTTTTTACAAGCACTGTAGTTACTCTTCTAGCTTTGACACTATGATTCTGTTACTGCCCTTTCAGCACAAATACTCAAACCACTGACCACCACAAACTCACAGTCCCATGAGCCTCAATTCACAAACTGCCCTTGTCATTCATTCTGCTGACCGCACTCTGGCTTTTGAAGATTTCGACAAAGCAGAAGTGACAGTCGCTCAGACAATGACGTGGTCTGTGGAAAGAGGAAGTCTTTCCCCTGCCACGATATTGCAAACTCTTTCTGAAGCAGTCAGGCTAACCATAAAGTGCAGCACACAAATGCTGACAGTTATCCTGACTCCACAGGACACTCCTAAAGGTGCAGAAATCACAGCAGAAACCCCACCAACTGGATGTAGTTTCCATTGATTCAATGTTAATCAAATAAAACTATGAAGAGCATTGTTGTGATATGTCCCTTTTGGAATTTCTCCTTTCCTTTTTGATGACTATTTCTCAAGATTGAATTTGTGTTTGTTTTTTTCTCTTGAGACCATCATAGATCACATGTGGAGTTATGTCAGACTTAAGATGTAAATTTGAGGGCTTAAGACACAGTTTGGCAAAAGCATAAACTAATTGCAACTCAACTTGACTTTAATTGCGAACACTTGACTTGAGAGACTTGATATCCTCACTAAGCCCAAAGTGGAAGAATCTCGTAGTATATTTCAAGACAAAGCAGACATTCACAGGTCAGTATAGCACCTGCTTTAATGTTCTTTTAAAGGAATGATTGTAACTTTATGGTAGGAGTTCTTTTAGGTGTCACTGGCAAAAGAGTTATTGATTGTGGAATGATAGCTTGGTTTGATGCCCTTTGTATAGACAATGTTTTTTTTCCCAGGAATCAGGCAAATCCCTCCATATGTTTGTACTACTTGATTTTTAGCCACATTAGCGGTGTGGCTCTCAGGATGGCAATGTCGGTCCATTGGTCCACTACTATGGTTCAGACTGCAATAACTCAACACCTATTGCATGGATTGCCATAAAAGGTTGTATATACATTCATGGTGCCCAGAAGATGAATCCTACTGACTTTGGTGATCCCCTGGACTTTTCTCTAGCACCACCATGATGGTTAAATTTGTGGTTTTAAGAGAATTGTCTCAACAATTATTGGATGGATTGTCATGAAATTTGGTACACACCTTTCTGTCCTCCTCAGGATGAATTGTAACCACTTGTAACATTGTAAACATTATACCTGCTAAACATCAGTATGTCAGCATTGTCACTGTGAGCATGTTAGCATTAGAATTTAGCTGCTGTACCTATGTAAGCCTCACAGAGGCGCTAGCATGGCTGTAGACTCTTAGTCTTGTTTATTGTTAAATTCAAAATCAATCAAACAATCAAACTGTACTAACTACAGTATTTCTCTGTTGGGAATTGACTTTGGACTTGAGTGGATCAAGATGTACTTGTGACTTAAACAATGACTTGGTCCCACCTCACACAGTTGCAAACCATGGTATTATAGTTTTCATGTTTCAGTAGTATCATTTACTACAGCAAAGGGCAGAGGACAGCAAAACATTTTGTTCTGTAATATTAACATCGTAAGAAGATCAAGCACCATCCACTTCTAAAAGATTCATATACCATGTAAAGACAACAGACAGATGTTACATGTGAGTTTTTTGCCAATGAGGCAACAAGTTCAGATGTGGGAGGTTGGTAGAAAAGACAGCTATTGTTTTCATGTAGCCTCCCTTCATGACAACAGCTGTGGAGTGGAGGTGTGGGCCTCCAGCAGGAGAATACACTATGATCTGGTCAAGCTGTGCTTACAGACAAATATGCATGGCTTTGCTGAGTGTGGCGTGTGTGGGCTTTCCTCTGTGCAACAGGGACTGGTTTCAAAATAGCTCATCAAAGACCCTCAGGCCCTTTATTGTATTCTTTGGAAGCGAGATGGAAAATCTCATGGAGATGTTTTATTTTATCCTCTGAGCTCAGATACAATTTCACTCTCTCACTCTGGCTCTCTTTTTCTGTGCTTATCTCGCTGTGAAAACAGATGATTTATGTACAGTCTTCGCACTCCAGTTTATGTGTTATTCCGATAAGGCTGGTTGGTTTGTGTGCATGTCTGTGTCTGTGTGGTTTATGAGTGTTTATTGAGACCACAGATTGTAGGACTGCCTACTGAAGGACACAAACAATCTTCCGTGGGAATGCAAAGTCCCACCAGTTCCCAATCCCATTCCTTATCTCCAGCATTCCCATATGAGTGATGTATATTATTCTCCTGAAAAGGGACCAATTGCCTGCTGCACTGCTAGTTACCATATGCAAATGACATGTATTTATGTGTACGCTGCAAGGTTGTTAATATTATTTACATTACGGTGAAAATCTTATAAATAATAAAGCTGTAGAAAGTAATGCACAGTCAAAAAAATGATAAATTGTCACTTGCAAATGCATAATAAATATAAAACTAAAGTAATTGTATAAAAAATGAGAAAATTACAACCAAAATTGGAAACAAAAATATGAATTAAATAAATATAGGTTATATTTTGGCATTGAGTCAAGAGAGTAAATACAGAGAAAGAAGTGTGTGAGAGCAATATAGAGGTGGTGATGTTGGGGGGTCAACCTCAGGTTTTGCATACTTGCCATTGTCTCCGATACACAGTACGTATGCCAACACCACAGCATGTCCAACTGCCTCCTCACCTGCCAGATTGTTCACCTGACTCACTTGGCCCCTACTGGGGTCCTGCCCATGGGTGTGAACATCAAACAGAATTTTAAAAAACTGTTGCTCCTCACAAATAATTAAAATCATCATCAGGTCTACCGTCAGTCCCATACAAATACATAGATTAACTGGAGTAACACACTTAACATGTAATGCAGAAATCACATGTGCCCCAAAATTTAATTTAATTAAATTAAATATGTGTGCAATGTTTGCTGCTGAATATTTAACATATTACTCAGTTCAGTCACTCCACCATATATAGTGCATGTTGGTGTTGGATTATGGCTTTATCACTTATCACTTGACACACACACAAACATGCACACACACCTTTTTGTCTAGGCGTTAGGGGAATTCCCAGTAACCTGCATGTGTACAGGTGATTTGCGTATGTTCACCAATCTAGGGGGTTTGGCTATAACTGTAAACCCACTACACCTGGACACACTCACACAGACACACACAAACACACACACGTGGCCCCTTACTCATCAGTAACTAATGAGCCTAGTGCAAACCTTTTTTATGTGCTTCACAAACTCCCACACTAATGGCTAATGGTCATGTGTGTGTGTGTGTGTGTGTGTGTGTGTGTGTGTGTGTGTGTGTGTGTGTGTGTGTGTGTGTGTGTGTGTGTGAATTCACAAGTCAGTTATCCAGTTCACCTGCCATTCTTTGACCGTTAAACATCACAAGTGACTCAGACACAGTATAGACAGACACATTTTCAAATCTCTCTCACTCTCTCTTACAGACACACACACTCACACACACATACACATAGTCTCCGTTGCACATGCTCGGCAACATAAGAAATATGCAAATGTAATTAAAATTTACAATAATTGCAACAAAATAACAGAGGTCACTTCTGCATGGCCTGGTCAGGTATTGTAAACTGATTTCTGTAAAGAGACTGATATAGTGAAATAGTGTAATATATAGTATGTAGTAGCTGTTATGTAACTCCAGTAGTAGTAGTAGTGTTTCATGTATGAAAGAGAGTTTGTTTGGCCCATATACCTGCACATTTCTTGAAATCAATCTCTGTAAATCCCTTCAATACCTTGAGTTTATTTTTAGAAGCAAACTCTTATTTTTAGCTCAGACTTCCTCGCTCATTCTTAAAAAAAGAGGGTTAACAACATTTTTACGGCAGTTCCAAAAAACAGATCAGATAAGTGTAATACCTACAGTACTTTTTCTGGCAAAGCAACACTTCACAGGTTTTACCTGCCTCACTCTGTGTGTTTCAAACTGCAAGGGTCCAGTGTCTCTCTGGCCTTATCACCTTGTCTAAATCCTCCAGGTGCAAGCTGAGTTATAGGAATCCTAACCGTCAACCATTCCACTCAGGGTTTTTCCGAACATGTTTATCAAGTGCTATTTTTATAAAGCTCTTGTGTCTTTATGTTTTGACAATCAATAACTTCTACTGCTGCTCCTTCAACCACTACTGTTACTATACTGCAACGTCTACTTCCACTACTAGCACCACTACTCCTACAAATACTACTAGTGCTACTGTAACTACTATTACTTCTACTGTACTGCAACTACCCCTGCCACTACTACAACTGGGGATGGATTTCTGGGGGCTCAGGCAGTTGCCTATCATTGCATAATGATAAAGTCTGCCTCTGACATCCACTACTTCCACTGCTGCCACAGTTTTTATTACCTATATGCGTCATTATGGATAGAGATGGGCTTCCCTTCCCCGACTTTAATGAAATAGTTTGACACTGGGAAATGCGCTTATTTTCTTTCTTGCCGATGGTTAGATAAGAAGATCAATACTACTCTCATGTTTGTACAATAAATGTGAAGCTACTGGGAGCAGACAGTTAGCCTAGCTTAGTGCAAAGACTGGAGTCTTGTCCTTACAGTGTCGTTACAATAATATGCACTCCAATCTGAGAAAATAGTGGAAATAGTTGCTGTTAAATTGAAAGTAAATTCTGCCAGCAACAAAGCTTCATCTCCAGGCTTTGATTCCAATTCAGTCATAATTTCTTGATTGAATCACTATCCTTACTGTGAGTACTGAGGCACTGAATTAGTGTAGAAGTTTCAGAATTAGCAGCGACTGCAGGAAGTTACTGCGCCCGGCCAAGAAATAGTCTGGCACATAGTCTGGTACATAACCTTCCGTAAAAAAATGTGTTGTTATTACACTGCTTTGTACAGATTAAATAAATACAATATATGTACAGATTAAATAAATACAATATAACATATTAATTAGTGAGTTTTAGAAGTGCTGGTAGGCAGATTTTTGTTGCCTTTGGACAGAGCCAGGCTAGCTGTTTCGCCCTGTTTCCAGTCTTTGTGCAAAGCTAAGCTAACCGACTGCTGGCTGTAGCCTTATATTTAACAAACATGACAGTGTTATCGATCTTCTCATCTAACTCTCAGTAAGAAAGCGAATAAGCGTATTTTCTAAAATGTCAAACTGTTCCTTTAACCACACAAACCCTCTTTAATCTGTAATCTTAATGTAAAGATATGTGTTTTAGCTTTATACCTAAATTCTGCCATGTCAAGTCTTACACCCAGAACTGTAGACTTGAGACTTGGACTAAAGTCTGAATTAAGTTAAAGCCACTATGTGTAGAATTTTTCTAATATTTTCTAATCTTTCAAATTATTCTGATAGTGGTCAGGGTTTTTTGTGGAAAAATTAGACAATACAGGTGAAAATTTGTGCAGTCTGTGTTCTGCCTTCAGCCCATTCAACTCAGTGTCGCCTTGTCCGATATCCTACACGTAATGGCTTTAATTTGGATTTAAGACTTGATTTGAACTTGTCTGCTGTGAGACTTGACTTACTGCACTATGTGGCTTTCTTTCTTCTTTTTTTTTAAAGATTATTTTTTAAGGAATTTCTGCTTTATTTAGATAGTGACAGCTGAAGATAGACAGGAAAGGCAGAGGGTAGAGAGAGTCGCTGCAGGAAGGACTCAGCCTTGATACATGGTACATCCTCTACCAGGTGAGCTACCAGGGTGTCCGCCATTGGTAATTCTAATGGTATTGGTGTTGGTGTTGGCATTTGCATTTGCATTTTTATTGGCAATGGCATTGGCATTTCAGAATCAGCTTTATTGCCAAAACAATAAACATTGTAGAAATATAAGAAATATAAAGCAAGTCCTGCAGGTCAAGAATCATAAATGTAAAATATAAAATTGACAATAAGATATTAAAGAATATAAAAAATAAATAAATATTCTCAGAAAATAATAAAGAATATGTAAGATATTTAAATTACAGTTTGTGCAGGGATGTGAAATGTGCAAAATATTTACATGGGAATGTGCAAAAGTTGAGTATATTGTTCTATAAGTGGGAGGTTGGGTGGGTATGAGAGTCAGTGTCAGTGGGGGTCCCAGGCCTTGTTGATGAGGCTGGCTGTAGACGGAAATAAACTATTTTTGTAGTGTGATGTTTTGACCCTGATGAACCCACTTGAGGTCCTGGGTGACGATGGTGCCCAGGAAGAGGAAGGACTCCACAGTGTCGACAGGGGAGTCGCACAGGGTGATGGGGGCAGGTGGGGCTGGGTTCTTTCTGAAATCCACAACCATCTCCACTATCTTAAGGGCATTAAGCTCCAGGTTGTTGTTTTACATATACAGTTAGCATCCTGAGGGTTAAAAAGGGTGTATTACATGTGCATCAAGTACGGGAAACTGTCCTGATATTTCAGGGAAGCTATTTATCCACCTTGCTGAACAGGTTTCCCGACTGCTTCTGACTTCGCTTTAAAAACCACAGCGCACTGTGAAAAAAAAAACAACTTGTGTGAAGCGATCAATCCATGATCAGATTTATCAATCAAATCAGAATCAAAATATTTGTGTACAGTAGGTTCTAATTGTTTGTACCTGCACATGAGCAAACATGCACAGGGTAAACAAAACTGTGCAATGTGCATACATGAAGAGCAGTAACATTTCACAGTGCAAGGCAGTTTATGCATGTGCATATACTGTAAGTGTATGGGAGTGTATCTGCATTTGTGTCAGGTGTATGTGTGTGTGTGTGTGTGAGAGAGAGAGAGAGAGACAGAGAGAGGGAGAGAGACAGAGACAGAGGTTCATAAAGACTGCAATATTCCAGATGGTCAGCCTGTCACACTGGGGTAAATCACTGGCACTATTTGCTCAGCTGCTGCGCTGTTTTAATGAATCTTTTAGTTTTACACATAAGCATATACAGTATGTTCACATGTGTACACATTTTTATAAGTACTGTCCAGAACCAGAAAGAAAGAAATTCACAATATTTAAAAGTTACAAAAAACATATAAAGTAATTGCTGATACACTTTGACATATTGACCTTCCATGACCCTGAATTGTTTCGTTGTGTACTCTGATAGGTTTACAGTGTAGGGGCTTGTGGTAAAATTTCAGTGTGATGAATTTCTACACTAAACCTTGACAAGTTGTAAAGTTACTGATGCCATTTCCTGTAAGCACTGTTTGAGTTTTTATGAAAGTCCCATTACATGCGCATCATATATCATCAGTCCAAGAAGGTCACGGGCTACTGGCACTGCACTTGGACTTAATATGACACTGCTTATCAGGTCATAAATACCGGTGTCAAAGGCATTTTTTTAACATTATTCATTGCTGTTTTGTTTCATTTCTTGATGTTAAATGTATCGGTCAACATTTACATGCTTCATCCCAGCATGCATTGCAGTGAAACACCTTAAACAGGTCACAAGTCTATCAGAGGATTAACACATTTATACATCAACAATAAGAGTTTGCAGTTGACCCGTTTTACATGTCTTTGGACTGTTTGAAGAAAGTCACGTGAAAACAGGTCAAACAGAGTAGGACCAGTGTACAGGAAACTGACGGTTCTGACTATCAGCTTTCACAGTTTTACTGACAATAATATACTCTCCAATCTGAGAAAATAGTTGAAATAGGAGTTGCGGTTAAATGGAAAGAAAATTCTGCCAGCAACAACGTTTCACCACCAGGCTTTGATTCCAATTCAGTCGTAATGTCTTGACTGAATCACTCTCCTTACTGTGAGTTCTGAGGCACTGAATTGGGGTAGAAGTTTCAGAATTAGTTAACGGTCTTATTTAACTCCAAACCCAGACATACAGCATATAGTCTCTGTTTATACAGCAGGCTCTTTGAGCCTACTATCAGCTGGACAAGTTTGTTGTATTACAGTCCAGTACGTCTGCTACTTCACTATTAGAGTCTGCGTGTCTCAGACCTAGAAAGTTTTGGGGAAATCCCTCTGCTACACACACCCTTTGAAAAAGACACAAGTTGCACTGCCAGTAGCGTACTGGAATCCACGTCTGAAATAATATTACACGTAACAACATCAAAAAGGAACATGCTCACTTGCAACGCACAGTGTAGCATTGAAAGTGAACTATGAATGACATCATGTGTCGCCACAATGGTTTATGAAGAACAATGTAATTTCTACGTAGCAGCCTTAGGAAGCAAATTAAAACAATACTGAGTATCAGAGTTACAATTATGTTCACAGAATTGAGCCTGGGAAGGTTCTTAAAGGGGAAGGAGAGGTACCGTATATGACTTTTATTCAGTAACTAGTTAGTTAATCCACTGTCCAAAGCAATGTTCTAGAAATGTTGTGGATTATCTATGAGCCAGGCCATATATGGCATGCCAAGCGGAGTTGATGATCAATAAGCCTGCTATAACACTGTCATTATAGCCAGAAAAACAAAAGAAAACTGTTACCACTAACTGTTGTAGGAGGTTAAGTATATAATGGATGCTTGTATATAAACAGATAATGAGTGACAATATACTATAACACAGTTGTAATTGTATAAAATATGTCTTAATGGGAGAAGTTATAATTGTTGAAAATACTGTTCATTAACATTAACAAATGTCCTTATGTCTGCTTATAACTACATTATAATGTGTTATAAACAATTTGTTATATGTTTATATATTGCTTATAGATGATGAATGGGGGGTTAAAGTAAATTGTTACCGCCTTAAGGCCAAAGCTGTCACAAACATGGTTCTCATTTGGTCTTGGAACATTTCCTTATTGAATAGTGTGCAGCCAGTGGGTATGGGTAAAGTTACATTTTAACATTAAAATGGATATGTGAGCAAGTGTGTGGAAAAGTTTTTATTACATCCATCTTTTTTCAAAACATATAGGTAGTATTGCATATTTCTCCCATAATATCATTACCTTCCCCACTTCCTAGATTCAATTATCACTGCATTGTTCAGTCTTTCTGCAAATGTGTGTCATGTTTGATTCCACCAGGATGTCAAGCCAAAAACATAAAGCCACATCATTATCTTTCATGGTACCTCTACTGCGGGAAATAAAATGATAAGAAACCACAGATACACCACAAGTTTTGATTCCATGAAATAAACCTTCACAAGCTAAAAACACTCACTGAAAGTCTAACTGTTATACAAAATAGACAAACAATCTGCCAAGAAAAAAAACCCTTTATTTTTTATACCACTCCCACTCTTACAACACTCCTGGCCAAAGGGGCTTGGCCAAAAGACTTATAAGAGAAGTGACGTCCAGGTGGAGCATCATTCAGGTGAGCATTCACATTCTCATGTCTCCACTCTCTACTGCCTGAGGATACTACTTCACTGTACCAGACACAGGAATACACCTCTGACTTAACAAGGTACAGATATCTTCTTCGTTATGCTCGTTCAGTCAGGTTCTGACTTGGTCTATTTGTCTTTTGCTGTCATATGACTGTCTATCAGCATCTGATAAGTTAGAGAAGCATGTGTGACAGCTTCTTTCACTTCTCTGTTTATGTTGTGAGTTTTGAGCTTTGATTCTTGTGTCTCACATAGGTTTTTTCTCTTTCCAGATTGTCCTTTTAGTATGCTGGCAGATATGGAGATGGTGAGTCAGATATAATTTTATTTTAAAAAGTGTGTGTTTGTTTTTGTTTTGTTTTTTAAAGTCAGCCCATGAATGACAAAGAAAAGTGTTTATATTTATACAACTGGATGTTGGCTGAGGGTAAAGGGTTATTTGTAAGAGTAGCAGCTAAGCCACACATCACTGTTACCTGAATGTTACCTGTGCTGGTGAACGCACAAACACTTGCATAAATTTGCCAGTCAAACTAAAACACACGGTCACACTTGGCTCATTTTCAAGGCACAAACAGAATGTCATACAAACAGAATAAATATCAAACACTTCACTGCTGAATGCGAATGTCATTAGTGTCACCTGTCTGTATAGTGGAGTTTGACAAATCTTTGCTAAAAATTAACCATATTACAATAATGATCAGTTTAATGTTATGTAGAATTCATGGTTTATAGACAATTCACAGCTCATTTAAAATTGATGAATGATCTTCAGCTCCCAGAGCAAAATCATTCACTGTATGATGCACCACAGTACAATAGTGTTTTCATGAAAAAAACAGCAGATGTGTGGTCTGATAATAATAACACCTCAGGCTATGACCGACACAAGGTAAATGCCACCCATCATGCAAAGTGTTTTCTCTCCGTCAGCATCACACAACAACCTCGCACAGGTAAAAACCAGAGTGTGTATGATTTCTGAAAGCCGGTGTCCTGGTCTGTGTCTGTCAGATAGCTTATGTGCCTGACATCAGGCTGAGTGGAGACCGGGGGGCGTGGAGCGGAGTGGCTCCCCCCTCCTCCTGCCCTGAGGTGGACCTGGAGGTCATCGAGGAGTACCTGCAGGAGCACTCACTGGAGGTCCAGCCTGCGCACACACCTGCGTCACCTCCAGCCACGATGGGGCAACAAACGCACACACACTCTCACCAGGGCACCAGGATCATAGGTTAGTGTGAGGGCGGCAGCGTTGCTAACTGGATGATGTAAGTGCTTATATATTTCTGTATATTTTATCTGACCATATCTTTTGCCTGTTTCTCTATAGAGAATAGCTGGTTAGGTCAGCGTCCATATGAGTGGGACTATGGCTCTCACACTCCAAACGAGGAATATGAAGAGCAAGCCCTGGCTACAGCCTGGCCTATTCGCCGTGACAACCAATGGGTGAGTTCAAGGACCTCAATCTCTTAGTAAATTAAAGCTTAATTACCTCTTTCATAGCTGAATACAACTACACATCACTGTGTGACACATTTCATATTTTGATGCTGAATTTAGCCTTTTTGATTGACTCTATTCATGATTTATGAGAATGGTTACATTTGTGAATTATGAATATGGGTTTATATGTGTTTGCTTCAGGACCACATTTCGTACTCCTACGAGGCACCTGCATACATTGACTCAGACTCCCAGTCCAGTAGCTCCCAGTACCAGGAATACCAAGATTCCCCGTCACCATCATCTGACAGGGGAGGCAGGAAGGACAGAGATTCCCTACCTCTTGCCCCACTTTCAGGTATACACACACATCTCCAAGTGCACCAAAACTCTCAACAAGACAAAATTTTGACATATCTACACACCAAACTTCTATGTATTTAGTGTAAAGCCCTCTGTTGGGGAATGCATGTTCACACATACACACATGTATGAGTCATTGTCATATTTATATCCCCTTCCTCCTTGGCAGGAAAGAGGAAGGAGCGGTTGTTCCAGTTCCTGTTCGAGATGCTCCAGACGCCATCGATGCGGAGCTGCATCTGGTGGGTCCAGTCTTCCGCCGGCACGTTCCAGTTCTCCTCCCAAAACAAGGAGCGCCTGGCGCAGCTGTGGGGCCAGCGAAAGGGTAATCGCAAGACCATGACCTACCAGAAAATGGCACGGGCGCTGAGGAACTACTCCCGCACTGGCGAGATTCAGAAGGTGAAGAGGAAGCTCACTTACCGGTTCGATGAGAAAACACTGCGAGGCCTACAAGGAGACTCTAATGCAGTGTAGTAAGCATGATGGAGAGTGTATACAAGCATAGAAATAGAATAAGCACAATGGCTATTCAGAGAAAATCGCTGTGGTTGTCCCATTAATGTCCGTTCTGCTGATTCTAATTCTACGGCATGTAGAAACAAATGAATACTGAGTATTTAAAAAGCCAGAAGATGAAACGCTGTAGGTTAGAGCTTTCTGTAGATACAGAACCATATTGGAGTTGGTATAAGGGCTGAACAGGAAATGTTGATAGTTATGAGAGAAAGCAAATTCAAGCTAATGTGTGAAAAGTCAGCTGGCATTAAAAATAATGTAAATCTAGAAGGTTGTCACAGAATATCTACTTTATAAGTAGAACTTACATCATTCTTAAAATAAAAGTTGTGGTTTTCTGTTTTTTTGTGATTCTGTATTGCAGATATTCAGCAGATATCAGATCATTTTATAGACTTCTTAACAAAATTAGGTTGTTTAAACATGATCTATTTGTGTTAAAATATCTTTTTTTAAGATGAATAAATAAATCTGAAAATATTTTCAGAATACCTGATATATTTTGTCTATCTATCTATCTATCTATCTATCTATCTATCTATCTATCTATCTATCTATCTATCTATCTATGTGAAAAAAGATATACTGTGTAATGCATATCAGCCAAGCAAACACAGATGTGCTTATAAACTGAAGCAAACATACACAGATACACACAAACACACACTCATAGCCAAAATTGTATGCAAAGTAAGCGTGCATTGAAAAACCGCCATTAAAAACAGACCTGTTAATCAGTAACATCTACAAAGTTCCCTAACACAGAGTAGCAGAACTTACACACACACACACACACACACACACACTGAACACATTCGAGATGTTGAGTATTAATTTCATGTATAACGCTGCCAAAATAAAGCAATAAAATTTCCACAGTCAAATGATGGGGCCACACACAAAACTATGTGACACAGGGACAAATTACATAATGTTCAACACACAGGGACTGTCATTCCTGACTATGCAGCTTGTACTGCAAAACAGGTTTTTTTTTTGTTCTGGTAACAGTCACAAACTTGTTCTGCTATGACATATTTACAGTAATGATGGTGAAAAGTAACTACGTACATTTACGCAAGTACTGTACTTAGGTATGATTTTGAGGTACTTGTACTTTACTTAAATATTTCCATTTTATACTACTTTATACTGTACTACTTTTCTACCTTTTACTCCACTACATTTATTCGACAGCTTTAGTTACTTTGGAGATTTAGATTTTACATATAAAACACATGATCAACTTATAATATGTGATGCATTATGACAGATCAAACTACCCAATATCATATATAGTAGTTCAAATTAGTTCAAACAGTTACAACATTAAAATACTGCTTACAAATTAATGCATTAGTAATATAATATATATCAAAATATGACACTAAAAGGGGATATTTTGTGATTTTTTTTAGATTTTAAATACATTTTGCTTTACTTATTCAGTATTGTAACACTGTAGTATTAATACTTTTAAAATATTGTGAGAACCGCTGGCTATATCAAACACTCCTGTTGTGTGAAAAATGTGCCATGGCTCATTCAGAAGTCCTCTCCTCTATGGCTACTGAGGCACATTTATTAGAGTGAGGAAATGATGTTCACTCACTAATGAAATACAGATGGTGTCTCCATGGAGTGCACGCCTGTTGTTGTGTGTGCACACAGAAGCGCATGCATGTTTGCATATAAAAAGCATCTGTCCAAAGCTTTTTCTGGTCATTTGAAGCCAAGAGCAGGAATACACTATCTGAACAGCAAACACAGGATTATGTTGGACTTAACTCTCGCTGTGGAATTCAACCCACCTGTCCACAGCTCTCAAGGAAACCTTCTCTATCAAAATTCATAGCTTCTTTGTCTTCCGTGGTCTCCATCTTCAGTGATGGCTGAGTGGAGTTGGGTGGCCTACACTGTACTAGAAGTGCTGATTGCTGTGGCCTGTTGCTTTGGCAATGCGTTGGTAGTGTGTGCGGTATGTATTGGTATCCGGGATTCCCTTCGAGAGCCAACCTTCTGCTTCCTCGTTTCCTTGGCAGTGGCTGACTTCCTAGTGGGTGTGGCCGCTGTGCCCCTGTCTGTACTATTGGATGGCTGGGTGAATCTGACCCCTGACCTGTGCCTACTTCTCAGCTGTGTGGTGCTCGTGCTGACTCAGGCCTCTGTGCTGTCACTGCTAGCTATCGCCGTGGACCGATACCTCCGGTTACAAACACCGCTCAGGTAAGGTTTGCAGTCTGAAACACAGGTTTACAGGTAGAAAAGTTATATAGATAACATGCTTACTTGTTGATTTGTGGAAATAATCCTCTATCTTTCCTTCCTTCTTTCTCAGATACAAAGCACTGGCCACACAAAGGCGTACATGGATGGCTGTGTCTGTGTGCTGGACACTTTCCTGCCTACTGGGGTTCACCCCTCTGTTTGGGTGGCACAACTACTCCTCTCTAGCATCTGATTCCACAAATACATCTTCCACTTCCTTCATCTCTCCACCCTGCACCTTCCTCTCAGTTATCTCCCTCCCCTTCATGGTCTACTTCAACTTCCTCGGATGTGTCATGGCACCCCTGCTGGTCATGACCCTCCTCTACACGCGAATCTTCTGGAGCCTGCAGGGCCGTCTGAAGGAGAGCTGTCCTCAAGCCCAGGCCTCTCTGCTCACGGAGAAGAGGCTGGCCTGCTCCCTGGCTCTGATTCTCAGTTTGTTTGCTGGCTGCTGGATTCCTCTGCACCTGATGAACTGTCTGCTGTTGTTTCATGGTCCTCAAGCTGTCACACAGGGGACACTCTATACAGGCAGGTGACAGTAGCTTTTCTAGTACTTACACAGTTAGTGGGAGGTTTTTTTTATTCATGTTGAGAGATTTGTTTGCAAAGTTCCCCCTGAGGCTTTATACACAATACTTACCAGCAGTTACTGTGAAATTTGACAGTAACAAATCCATTTTTCCAGGTATTCTCCTGTCTCATGCCAACTCAGCAGTCAACCCTGTGGTTTATGCGTATCGCATCCCAAAGATCCAACAGGCCTACAGTCAAATATGGAGGCGCTTCCTCATGAACATAAACTGTTGCCATAGGGACAAGCAAGTTCGCCGATCGAGAATTGGCAGCCGAGCCAATCACACAGAGATGTGTGGATCAGGAGGGAAGACCACGCCCTAACAACAGACCACAGGGTCATTATAAGCCCAGTATCTTTGAGGTTTGAGTTCATGGGACTTTGTAAGACGGTTTTTTACTCACTCACACAAGAAAATGTCCAACAATCATTTGAGGCTTTATTACAGATAACCAACTGAGGACACACAGGCAGCCTGTGTGTTTGAGTTTTGTAGTGTTTGGTTTGAATGAAACCCTGCATACTCTTAGTATGCTATGGCATTCGGTTGCCTACACTTTGTCTGCAAACTTTAAGTCAAAGCTATCTCATAAGTCTCCACTAGAGGGTGCTCTAGACTAACAAACTTAATAGCTGCTGTTGTACACAAACCATGAAACCATCAGAATTGCAGTAGGTGACAAACAAACAATATCAAGATCTCATTTACTGCTTTTTGGACAACTGATTTGATGCAGGTATAACTTTATTGAGATGTACATATTTTTGAGTAAGTCATTTGACAGCTTCAAGCAATGTATCGCTAACCTTTTGCAGCACATATCTATTTGCTCCTGTTTTTCTGAAATCTAAGAATAAATGTGATACTTAGCCTTGAGAGTGTGTTGAACATTCATGAGTGTTCAGTGAGCTCCTCAAGGAAGGCAATAGACTGTATAGTTATCACCTGAGCAGGGTGCAATCCCACCCACCAAACTATACAACCTACTACCTCACCCTGAGAGAGCCCAAATCAAACACACCACACGTTCACGTCCTGTTAGGGAACATGCAACCTAATTTAGCTGCTCCTTCAAAAAACAATGCTTGTCACAGTACATTATGTTTGATTGGACAGCATGATTGCCCATCCGGAGATGACAGTCGGTGAGTGGCTGACTCTGCTGTCTCCTTGGGAAAGACAGTAGATTGTATAGTTATCTCAAAAAGAGGTTACACAACCCCACAACTATTCAATCTACTACCTCAGCCCCAAGGACAGCATCCATGTTGCTTCAGCATCAAAGATCCACAAAGGTAACTGTCCTGCAATGGTACAAAAAAAAGAGAGGGTTATTCTAACTATTCTTCTGTGTAAAATACATGCAAGATAAAACTGAATAGCACTGTGAATTTTGAAGTGTATATTTACGTTACATTTTCGACTGATGTGTTCAAATTCAGTCACTGTACAAAGGCATGTCATCGTAGTTTCAGTTTTATCTCTGTGTCTGATTCTTTGTTTTTGTTCCTGGAAATGGTTCAAAATCGCGACTTATGGCTGATAACTGCTAACAAGTCTTCAACTGCTGAGATTTGGAGAAACGTTTATCACTTCATAACAAAAGAAGACCTTCTGAGATTTTGCATATTGGCACAATCCTCACCGATCACCCAAGCTTCTTTTTTTTATGCGGAGCTGAATGTCTTTAAGAAATCCGTTCCATAAAAATAAATCAAAGACAAATAATTTAATGGTAAGCAGACATCGGAAAGTGAGAGCAAGTGAGTGATGTGAGAAAGCCCATCAAACAACTCACTGGCTTCCTGAGACTGGCATGTGATCGAAAGAGGGGGAAAAAAGAGCTGCTCGACTCTGTGCCAGGAATTCATTTCCGTTTTTGCCAAAAAACTGAGCTCATTCCAGTGGGCTATCCCTGTGTAGGCTGGCTGCTGCTTCTCAGACGGAGGTACACACACAGATGCCTGCAAATATGGCTTCCACCAGCTGCCTCTGATTGAATACAAGGCTGGGATTCTGCCCCCCAAAAAACAACAAGGAAACATAAAATGGCGTCTCGCACATCGGCCATTTTAGGTCTGCTCAAAAACACTATAAGGTTTAACTTTCAGGGGGTTTTTTCCGAGCCTGCTGTCTCATGATTAAGAAAGAGCGGCTGTTCAATCGAGAGTGATGGAGAATCAATCTTGTGCCAAGCACTGCGACGAAGCCAAGAGACCCAGACGACACACTCACAATCACAAAAACAAAGTAAGAGAGCAAACCTAACCATACTTCAAAGTTCACTGAGAAAAAGCATCATCACATACAGCATCTCCATGTTCCTGTGAATTTACTCGTACCATTAACAGTTCAGCTTTGGTTCAATCAAAACGTTGTCACTCTCACTGAACATGTAGATTGTATTTTTCATTTTTTAAACTTTGATTAATTTCACAAAGAAAGACCTTGCTCATCCTCAGGCAGCTAACTGCTAAACTCATATGGGAAAAAGATTGGGATGGGCCAGCGGGTTAACATTGCAGCGACTGAAGGGTTAATGAGTGCCAGACTAAATGCCAGACCTGGGCCTCAGATAGACAGAGAAGGGGTTAGGAGGTACACTGCTTGCATAAATTAGCATACAGCCACAACCCCTGAGACTTGATCCAGACCAGCCCATAGTTAGCATGCAGTAGACCCTGCTAGTCTGATTACAGAAGACCAGACAGACAGAAGGGGGTGGGGGTCTGTTGGCATGATGCCCAACTCTGCCACCGTGCCAGTGACAGATCTACGAGCTCTGTTTGGTTGCCGAGAAACATCCTCTGACTGGAGCTGTATTCAGAGGACAAGGGGGACAGACTAATAGTGATATGACACAGTGTACTGGGGGAAATGGGTCAAATTAATGAAGATTTAACAAGACATCTAAGCATGGCCTCGAATTAAAAAAAAAGTTTTAACCATTAAATGCTTGTGGGGAATTCTGGGCTTCTGGGTTAATTGCAAAAATTGGCATCCCACTCCCCTGCACAACTCCCGACTATTTTGGAAACACTGAGGCCAAACTCGGTCAGTCATGTGAGCTCTATTGGGCGCTATTGTCTGTGGTCGTGGCGGGGTACATATGGCTCAGCTGGGGCTAATCATTTTCTCTGTCAACAGCTCCAAAATAAAAGTGCCTCCAGCCAGTGGGGCAGCTGAGAGAATCTTGAAGAAAAGATGAGATAAGGAAGAAATGTGGCCTATTGAGTTAATCTTTTCTGCCTATCAGACCGTCTGTCTGTGCATCTGTCACAGCAGAATTATGGCTAAATGGTAGTAAATTCATATTAGCAGTATTCTGTGTAAGCCAGGAAACACGGACCTTGTCCTCTCTTGCCCTCTGATTACGCTGCTCTACTGTGACCAACCAGGATATATTTTTCTGGAGACAATTTCCTGCTTTGATATGTTAATCTTTCTGTGGGTGACAGTTACATGGGTTCTTCTTCAGTTGCAGCGCTGTGAAATTTAATATTTTGCAATATGTTTCGAACAGATCTACAGCAACAGCTTCTATAATGCCCATACCTGATTCTGTTTCAGACATGCAACATCCAATGTTTGTTTTAAATAAATTAATTTATATAATACTGCTAAAACTATAAAATAGGAAGGCCTTTTAAGAAAATTAAAAAGTGAATACCTACAAAAAAACAATCAAATTATCTACTTATTCCGCTCTTTTGTGGATTAAGTTAAAAGAACAAAATCAAAATGGCTGCTAAACTGAATTACCAGTGTTTATTATTTAGGTTTTAAAAACTTCTAACATCAACCTGCTATGCTATCAAGAACACATGAAAAATCACCACTACTGTGCCATCTTTAACAAATCAAAACCCATGCGAAAATTAAGAAGAAATATACTGTGGAAACAATAGGCCTTAGCTTCCTCCCCTATACTGTGAAAGGATGCAGGATTCGTCCGATTTATTCCTCACCCGATACAAATGATGTAAACACACAGATTAATCAGCAAATCCCCAAACACACACAGCGCACTCAGTTGCCAACAAAACTCCACTGAATTGGAGCAGAGTTTCGCAGGAAGCAGAGGCAGGGAAATACCTATTGGATTGCCTGGTCCCTTGGTCCGCGAGACGGGATGAATGCTTGGCAGACACAACGGACGGGGCACCAGACGATTGGTACAGGTTCTTGTGTGTTTCTCTCTCTCTCTCTCTCTCTCTCTCTCTCTCTCTCTCTCTGAGCTTTGTAGCTTTGTGCCAAGAATGGGCAGTGTCTGTGTGCCAGGCAGAATTTCAATGAGGGAGGAAGGTGGTGGTGATGGTGGGCAAAGAGGAGGAGCGGTGTGGGGGAGCTGGAGTTGGCAGAGGAAGTATGCCACACAATAAATGGCAGGATGAAGAATTCCCACAGTTAAAAAGACGCAGAAGGGATGTCTTGTCTTACTCATGTCCAGTCTTAATCTAGAGAAAAATTGTATCCAGGCATCTGGCAGATCCGAATAAGAGCGCTGAGCGCTATGGTGATTTTATCATACCTGCTTTTTCATCTTCCCCACTCCCTAAGTAATGCCTGATTCCTACATTAAAGGACGAAGGATGGGAGCACTGAGCCCCTTCCGTGCCCACTTGGCATGGTGCCAGCTCTGATGTTCTTTATATCCTCATTAACCAAGCGCAAACACACAAGGCTCACATGCATGTGTGTATACAGAAATATGCTGCCAAATGCACATACTTACACACAACCACACATTGGTAGACACAACACAGCACAGTTGCTTGACCTGTGTACGCGAACGGAGCTCATTCTCTCTGATCCTGATTTACTAAATGTTAATTAAATGAAAATGCTTCCAGTCCTTTGCCATCAACTCCTCTCTTTTGCGAGCTAGAGGGCTGCACACACAAATGTTGGACTCACAGGCATAAGAGCTAGGTAAACATGTTTGATGAAAAGATAGCATGACCCAGATAAGGCAGGAGTATAAGAGAGCCATTGTGTTGACTATCACAGTGTCCAACAATCATTTCAACCACACACAGAAGTGGAGATAAGTTGAATAATCAGTATTCGAAAACGGACACACTCATTCCACTTCTCCAATTTTTAGATGAATACTTATGTATCTCAGGTTAGATTGTCACAACATTATAAATCCATTTTTAAAATATGAATATGAATTGCTTTCTTCAAGAGAATGAGTTATTAGCTGATAAAAAAAAAGATGACAATTTCTGAATCACTATTAGCTACAGTATACCCTCCAACTACCCGGATGGCCAGATGTGTTTCTAAAACCTCTAAATGGAGAGAATATACATCAAAGGTTTCTGTCCTCTTCTTCATTTAATCTCTCTATCCCCTCTCTTCTTTTCCACTTGTCTATGCTTTTGCTAATGTGCTGATGAGATGTGTGGTTGCCATGGTTTCAAATGTTTCTGATAGCTCAGATGCCTGGCCTGGCATGTTGCTACACGCCCACATGTTACAGCATTCACTAATGCCACACAGACCAGGCCATACACACACATGCACATGCACATACGCAAACACACTTTGAAAGCTATGCCCTTTCAAAAACGGTGTGCATGCATATTTCTGTGCATGTACACAAAGAGTATGTGTGCAAGAGTGCAAAGTGGTGTATGTCAGGACGCAACAGCTGCAGCTTCCTGCATGAGAAGAGAAACTTCCTGTAGCCTCGCTGCAAACCACGGCCGGTCAGCCAAGATATCAACCAATCAGCTATGTTGAGGCTGAATGCAGGAAGTTAGCCTGACTGCCTCTAGGAGAAAAACTCAGAAACATTATGAGGCAACACGATAAGTTCATCTGAGGATAAGAGAAGGGCGGGGAAAGAGCTCTCCCACTCCTACCTCTCTCTCTCTGTCTCTGTAACCCTTGTTCTCTCTCTTTTTCTCCAGCTTCTTCTTTCTTAACATTTTCCTCTCTGTCACTGTCACATGTCGATATACATAAAGAGAGATTCTTTTGGTTCTTTTTTTATGAATTGATTTGCCACTTAATGCCAGAGCTGAGAGATTTGAAATGACAGAGGTTGATGCAGAGGAATAGTAGTATACCCACAAATTGTGAGGGGCATGTTGAAAGGGTCTGCCTTAAACACGTGGCACGAAGGCGCCATCTTAACACCAACCCATATTTAGATCAAGATACAGTACTCACAATAAACAGTCCAGTTATATTCCTAATTGTACACACAATTTGCAGATATTTCATATAATTCAATCTGTATTAAATTTCCCCTCAAAAAAGTAGTCGAAAGATCAAATCGGTTGTTGATTAATTTGCATCTCCTGTTCTATCTCATTCGGAGAGTGCAACATTAATTTTTTACATTGGTTTCATGGCATTCTGGCCTGTGACATGAGACTGTAATCAAAATATGCAGTGTAATATGAAGAATATGCTTGTTTTCTTGCCGCTAGGTGAGATACACATCAATCAGACAAATGCTACTGTTTTCGTTTACATTTTCAGGTCACACTCTTGAAATTAAAACAGCTTTACTGATAAAATGAGAAAGAACTACTGAAGAGCAGCAACATTAAACAGCAATTTTTCTTTAACAATCTGCCGTTTTCTTTACAGCGTTGCCTGTTTGTCTGACCTAACTGTGTTTCATATCTGTCTTAGTTTCTTCTGAAGTGCAAAGTATCATACACAGTAGCCTACTACGCAGTGTGTCAAGACAAACATTACAGATGCCACCTCTAGATCACAGAAAGATAAAACTCGTGCACAAACACGTGTGTTCCTCTGAAACAACGACCACATATCTGAGTTTTCACAGTGGCAGAAAGTGCAAACAGTGTGTGAAGGGCATGAGAAATTAAGTAAATATTTCCCTCATATTAGTTATCATAACTGCTCTGGATGATAAGAGACCTGCCAAGTGTCTCGCATGTCCTGTGGTCAGCAGCTAAACTTGTACTGACCTGAACACAACAACAGCGCTCTGGCTCGGTCGACCCTCTGAGGTCAGAAAGCAACGGAGAAGGCCTGTCCTTCCTCCTGCCAGTCTACAAAGAGACACCTGTTCAGTACGGAAAGCCACAGAAAGATTCACCACCCTGTCAGAGCCTGCTGTCCTAGAGCAGAGAGGGGAGAGGAGGAAGAGGACAGGGACAGAGAAAAAAGAGATAATGGAATCAGGAGAAAGAAGATGGTCAGCAGGGAGTCAAGGATTCCCTCTGAGCTCTAGAAAAGTTTCTCCTGTTATGTCCATTGAGCCAAAATGGCGGCGAGCGGAGTGCAGCGTGGCAACCGACGACGATAGACACATTTACAGTAAGAAGACCATGATGAAGGATAGAGAAAAGGGTGAGAGGGACTGGAGGAGAAAGATTACAGGGCAGTGAAAAAGACGGGAAGAGGTGTCGCAGGATAAAAAAGAAAAATACCTGGAGCCTGTACGTGAGCGGCGGGCTGGGCCGGAGGACTGGAGGAGAAGAGGGCCGTGATGGCGGGAAGAAGGGAAAAGAGAAGAGTGGAGCACACCCTCTGTGAGCTACACCCCCTTCCCACAATCCCCTCCTACTGGCGTGAGTGCGTCTGTCCGTACACAGGGTGACAGAGGGACGTCTGCTCACACACGGCGCTTTAACACACACACACACACACAAAACGCGCACAAGCCACGGTATAAACACACTGTACACAACAAAAAGAGAAAAGCTCCAAAACAGAGTCACAGTACTTGCAGTTGCGTACGACCAAAACGGAGACAAACACACAGACAGAGGACACTTCAGAACACAAACATACACATAATCAATTCTCCAGCCTTTGGATCGCCCTCTGCTCTGCCCTGCGCTGTGTTTGCCTCGCTCCGCCTGCCCACTTTGGCACTGCTGCCAAGAGGGAAGGGGAGAAAAAGGAGGGGAGGAGGGAGGTGTAGAGACACAGAAAGAGGAAGGGAGGGACATGCTGTAGCGAGAGAAGGGTGAACAGAAAGAGGAGGAGTCAGAGAAAAAGAGTTAAGGAAGAGAGTGAGACACAGAAAGACAAGAAAGGAGAAGCAGCGTAAAGTGTCGTGAGCAGACGTGGTGACACAAAACAGTGGTACAGCAGCTGGGAGCACTCTGAGAATTTGTATGTTAATCATCTAACATCCAAAACACACCTCTCACCTTGTACTGTACTTATACTATCCTGCAGCAACAGACAGATGGCGAGAGAGACAAGCAGATCCCGACACTTTTGCCATATTTTTCCATTTCACCATATTTGTACAATCAACAGATCAAAGAAGCCCAAACTGGCTTGAGATACGAACTCTAAACTGACAGACATTTGTTGTCAAGTTCCCTCGCCTCAAAGAGGAGTCCCGGGAGAGTAACTGTCTCTTTTCGACATCTTTATTCTGCCTGCTTTTCTCCACGTCTGCCTTTATCCTTCCGTCAATTTGTCCTCTCCCTCCATCGGGAGTGGGAGGGGTTTGAGGGAGTTCAGCTAAATGAATCAATGAGCGAGGAGTGTGGATATTTCAGAGAATGTCACTTTTTTTCTCTCCAGCCATTGGCATCTTTCCCAGGTCTCCCTTTGCTGTCTCACACCAGCAAGACAGTTGAACACCAATGCAGATCTTGGATCAGCGAGCTGTCGCCTCTAGATGACCTCAATCATTAGGAGAGAAAACATAAATCCATCTGTTCATAAATGGCCGACCTTCTCTATAGCCTGCTCATGGACCAATCACTGCCGTTTGAGCGGGTATCCCAAGCTGAGCCAACCAATCAAAGCTCACTTCTGAGCCGACGTCATTTAAAAAATGCTAAGTTTAATTCTAAAAAAACAGGAATACCTTTTACCATTAAATTGCAAACAGATACTTTTTCTCTTATTTTAAAACTCAAACAAAACCTGTTTTGTCTTTGGTAAGTGAAACATTTCATTCCTTGTTGCGGCTGCTGTAATAACTGAGTTATTGAGTCCTCAAACTGACCAAACACACACTCACTTACACACACACACACACATTTTTGGAGGGTTCTCCCAGTCCTCAAACACTCACCACGGAGACAAAACAGAACAAAATAGTCCAGCTTCCCTGCTTAAACTCCACAAGTCTTTTCTCGAAGATAGGACACACACACACATTCATACTGTACACATGCACACACGCGCACACACACACGTGGTACGAACAATCCGGTTCTTCCATGGAGGCTCAGATTCAGCCAGCAGGTTGGACAGCCCCTCAACCTGACGTCACGTCTCCTTTGTTGTTTATGCATTTATTTCTCTCCTCAGCTGAACTCTCTGAACCCAAAGTCTCCCCCCTCCTCCCCTCCCGTCCTGTCCTCCAGCTCACTTGCCCCCTGCCAATGAAGGCAGGCAAATACAGTATGACTTTAACAAGGAATAAGAAAAGAAAGAGAGACAGACAGACACAGAGGGGAGAGAGACAGGGAGAGGGAGAGAAAGGAGCTTAAATGTCTCTCTCACTTTTTCTTTTTCTTCTTTTCTTCTTCGATCGCTCCCTGTGTCTCTTCCTGCTTGGCTTGTAAAAGTTTCAGCTGCATGGCGGGCCGGCCTCTTTTGGCAGCAGTTCAACTCTTGACTCTCCTGTCCCCTTGCAAGAGAGGGAGGGGAGGACAAATATAGTCACAGCTAGACTGTACTGTATAGTTGTAGAGGCAGATGTACTCTGAATGCACTTTTATTTTCATACTAACAAACACAGGAAGAGAGAAGTTTGTGACATTCCTTCAGCATTTACAATGAGCAACAGGGAAGCATTATATGGCAGATCACATGATAAATACAAGCTAATCATTGCTCGAGACATCATGCAGAGTTTCAAAAGGATGTGCCGCAGTTGTGATGTCTGCCTTTAACTGAGTGTGACAGCTGAATCTGATTACAGTGTGTTTTGGTGCTCACACCCAGTTCATACAGGGACACTCGTTTTTTTATTTCTCCTGGTATCAATAACATGAGCAGCTCAGTTGCTTGTATGTACAGGCAGATTTACATATGCACAGATTCAAAACGCCAAATATTTACATTATTTTAAAACCTAAAGCTAAGTGGGCCTTCTGTTTCATTGCATAGGTACACGCACACAACACATGCACAAGCGGAGGATATATTGTTACTTATTTACTAATCTCATCTTGGTGCACAGGGGGTTTAATACTGTAATGTTGAGGTAGCTTATCAGAAAAAGAAGCCTAATCATTTAATAATTATTTTCTCTAAACTGTAGTTTTAATCTAATTATCATGCTCTGTTAATTAGCCTAATTTAAGGACTAATTAAAGCATTAGCTTTTAATTTCTTACTTTTCAGTGAAGAAACTTAAGGAGTACTCCCATTTTTTTAATCACACTGTTTCCAAAATGTACAACTTCTTTTTTATTATCACGTTTCCTAACGATATTCTGCCATAATGTTTATAGGTAATCATCTAATGTGTCCACATTTTAGCTTATGAGCTGAAATACTCTAAAGGCATTCTTCAGTTATTGTGTTTTCAGTGGTTCAATAACTACCGAAATCTGATTTATAATATCCAAGAATAAATACATGTGCATTAAGTTATTAACTGAATAAAAAAAGACCAACAATAAAGATATATTGTAAGATACTTTGATGCAAATGCTGTTGTCTTGTCTGCAGTGACGTTTTGTTTAGATATTGTATGAAGCATTTAATAAAGAAGACATTTTAATTTTAATTTTGCTCACTTATTTCTTTAGTGGATCAAGTAATGTCAGTACAGTAGGTCATGAAGTGCAAAGTCATGTGAGAGGCCCAATATTATTTGTTTTCTAGTGTAGCTCAGGACAAGAATAGCCTACTGATCATTTTTGCAAATAAATGTGGTTTAATTAAAGGGATATAGCTCATTCATTGAATGATTTTAGAGTCCTGGCAAAGTATCTTCTAAATGATATGGAGGTCTTTCTAACAGCTACTAGCTAAAAGCCACTAGCAGTAATGATAGCCACAAGCTACTAGCATGCCCAATTGGAAGAATTTCACCAGATGTTTACCAACTTGAAAAAAAAAGTTTGGACTTTTGAAAATGCTAAACTTTAAAGTAAACAAATCAAGCAAAATAAACTTCTGACAAGTCCTACATTAGAGCTAAACAGCCCACTGCTTACCTGGCTGAGACACTTTGCATGATGCTGGAGGCGGATTGAGGGGCTCTATAGGCTATCTGCTTATGACCACATCTGCATTACATAATTGTTCCGCATGTGTAAGTGGCAATTGAATCCTATAGGCCTATGACTCTTTCAAGTTTTAGATAATGAGTACAAGTTTATGCAGTAGCTGTTCAACAGGTGGATTGATGCAGTTTTTGCTTTGCTCTGATTGGCACATGGACAGAAAATAGTAGCCAGTAGTAACAAAGTGTGAGATCAAATGCTGCACTAGAGTGGCTGGGTCTGAGCCTACTTGAAAAAGGAATAATTGTAGCATTTAAAGCTTGGCAGGCATTAAACTGAGCCCAATAAATTTGTCTATTGTGATTTTTTATTTTTTTTGGCTTGTAGGCCCTCCATGCTTTAGTACAAAAATGCAACTCCTTGTTCACCAACAGAGGTCAGTAATAGTCAGATTAAAGGCTTGAAGTAAACATTTTAACAATGTAACAGAACATCTGCTCACAAAGATATATAGATTTTTTCACTGTCACTGTCACTTTTCACTCTAGAAAGATGGGTGCCCCATCTAGTGGCAAACTTGTGTAAATGCATTTTGTGAGCTGAAAAGGGAATGCTTGAAGAATAATCCCACTTTACTGCACATACTGTTTTTCCCCCTCCTAATTTCCTCTTAAGTGTATGAATTTCTCTAATATAAGATGCAAACTGTATGTCTCAGCTCTGATATATGGAACTATTTCACACTAACAAGGATATTTCACCGAAAGATATGTAGCATTATTTGCCAGTCTGTCAACATAAATGATTATTAGTCCCATTGTATTTTTTTAAATTATAAACACGACCCATTAAACAGAGAAGAAAACTGTTATCCATGCAGGAGGTAAATAAGACATAGGAGACAAGACAAGTAAAGATTAGGGGGGAGAGAGAAAAAAACATACATTGTAGTAAATATCCAGGGGCACTGGGTTAAGGTTAGTTAGATATTCTCTTTGCACAGTAAACAAGCACAGTTGTATGTATGAGTGTATGTGTTTATAGGGCTTTGGACAATCATATTTCTATTGTACTATATCAATGTCACTAAATGATGATGAAGTGTCAAATATCAATATAAAGTCAGGCAAAAGTAATGACAACAACACAGAAGTGGGAAAGAAAAATAGGAATGAAGAAGGGAGGGAGCACTGGAATGGCCATTCAATTTCCTTTTCTTTTTTCCCAGTATGAAGAGTAGCCTAACCCCTCTGAAGACTGAAATTAATAATCCTGAAGAGTCTGCCCTCTAGCCAGCTCCTGAGTGAGTGGAAGGTATTGAAGGATGAGAAAGATAGATTGAGACTTACTACTCATGTACTTTCTATATTTGAACAGAACAATGATAAAAAGTAGGGAGTTGACCTCTTTAAAATTCATGCCAATGCCAAGATGTATTATAGCCATTATTTCTGACAGATTTGAATTTAAAAATCCCTTTTTTTACTTCTCCTTCACTCTTTCTGGGAAAGAAAATGAGCTACCTCTAACTACCTGATCTCCACTGATGCCGCAGACCTCACTGGGGAAGGGAAAGAACTTTGTATAGGCATGTTGAGATATAAGCATGTTTGTACATGTCAAAAAGAAATCCAACTGAAGTTAGGCAATCTGGCATCTACTGTATATTTCACTCTGAGGCACTCTTGTCCATCACCAGTCCTTACACATGAGTAAGTCATCATTATAAGCATAATTATTTTGATCAGATTTGTTTGTTCCAAATATATGTGTGTTTTTTTAACATTAAAATTTTGGCTAAGTCATTCATGTTAATCCAACTAAAAGATGACATAGCCCTTTGTGTTCTCAGCAGCTTTCATAAACTCACAGGACCAGTAAAACCTAAATAAATCACTTGTTGGCTGTAAATGTCATCCATTTTTTTTTCATAAATCATTGCCATGTCAACTAGTTCTCTGAAATGCCAATGGCTATGGTAATACTGCCCTCCAGTGGCCATATGCAGGAGCAACACTAGCCCAATAGGATGTCAAGGAGGGTGACATTTTTCCCCTGTCCTGGTTGTGCTCGTCTTCCGTTCCCAGCCAGTCCTGTAAATTTTTGTCATTGCCTGTCCTCTCACTTTTATACCCAGTCACATTTCTATCAATCAGTTCAGAGTGTTAAAGAACCCAGGCAGGTGCAGGTAGGGCAAGCAAGTCTTAATAATGTTGAGAGTTCTGCATGAAACCTCACTGACCAGTACTGATCTGACTCCAACTCTCAAAAATAGGTGTAACTGAGAGTCCTGCAGGATTCCAGATCAGATGTCAGCCTTTAATCTGTGCCATTAAACAGGAGCTTATTGTCAGCAGTTGAGGGACATGTTGAGAATAAGAGGGTTTAAGTCTCTTTGTCTTGTGACATTTCATTCAGAGGCTATTTACTTCTCTTTTTACAATAGAATCACTGTTATGTGTCTGCTGCATAACCAGGGGGGCTTTTCCTCTAATTACACTCACCTCGTCAGTGAGTGTATACTGTAGGTGATGTAAATCATTAACCAGGGCTGACCCAAGCCTATTTGGATCTCTGAGCAGCTTTGGCAGCCCTCTGCCCCTGTGTCCCAGCACATCACTATAATTTGTTTCACAATGTTGTGTAATATGTGACATCATAGGAGGATACTTCACCACAGAAAGTAAGAAAATAAACAAACCAAGGAAATTAAACTTTAACAATAGATGTGTCTTCTTATGTGAAGAATGTGAATATATAATTAGTACAGAAAATACTGCTAAATAATCAATTACTCTGTGATTGGACTGATATTGGTCCTATTAAAAAAAAAGCATGAATGTCCACCCAGGCCTACTGTGTGTACTGTGTAAATTAAATCATTGTTAACTACAATAAAAATAGCTTCTGGGGATTTGTCCTTTTACTGTGAATTATTTTCATATCATGTGATATTTCTATTAAACCAATACAGTTATGACAGAAACAGTGTTTGTGTGCATGTGTGTGACTGTGTACAAACTTTGGATGTCACCAAATACCGAAGACATGCAAGTGGAATTTACCTATGCCATGGCCGGATTAACATATGAACATATGATGGGGTAAAAATATGTTGCTGTGCCCCTTTTAACCCCCCCCCCCAACCTAGAAATATGCAAGGTATGAGCACAAAATTTTTCTGTATTTTGACACCTCTTCAAGATCCAAGATTTGATAATAAAGCAAGACCCACCCTAAGACCCTTATCATATTAGTTGATATTGTGCTTGAGAGTAAGTAAGTAATAATATCCAATAGTACAATATATTTTTAATTAACACTCTGAAAGAAGTGCTTCTGCATAATGAATACTTTTACTTGATAATACTTCTATACTATTACTTTATTTTATTTTGAATGCAGGACTTTAACTTTTAATTAAGTATGTTTAGACTAAAGATCTGAATACTTCTACCACCACTGTCAGAGAGACACTATCAGCGCATATACAGTATGTATACAGTAAAAGCTGAATATCAGGGAGAAAATCATTAAGACCACTAGAACAGGACATGTTACAGGAGCAGAAATCATCGTAAACTCTAAAGACACAGTATCTAGCCTATATTTTGTGGGAGAGAACAATAACGTCTATGTCCACCGCCACTTTTCCCCTATCGCTTTTTTCACCCATCAAGAGTCTACTGTCGTGGGAGGAGTTTGCATTGAGTCCCACAAAACTTTTGCGTGTGCGCGTGTTTCGACGCCACGCCTCTGTGCGTTTTCCTCCGCGCGTTGATTTCATACCAAACTCATACTTGGCATTCCGCCTTTTTCTGTCAAACACGATTATTTTTGTCGTGGAAATACTCGCGATTCGGAAAGCAAACCTGCTGTTGAGACAAAAGTATAAGGAAAGGAGTGTGTGCTTGTAGCAGCGGGGCAGGAAAGCCATTGTGAGGTGAGTGCGCTCTCAGATAGTTCTTTGTTGTGTGCAACAACTTTCATGCTGCAGCAGCTGCTTCGCTTCGTGTGCGCTTGAAGTGTTGGGATATTTGACATATTTCGCATTTTCCCGCTGACGCTTTGCTGATTCAGCCTTGTGTGTTTAGCAGGGAGTTCCTCTTTTATTTACTCAGCCCCCGTGCTGTAATTGTAATGACTATTTAGGCGTCTCTCGGACTTAGTTTGTAGTTTGTTGAGGTATTATTAGCGCGCAAGCTAACTAACTAGCATGCCAGCTCGAGTGTGTTATCAGTAGATTGTCTGTAATACATCTACTGAAATATAGTAAATAACATTTCTTCTTACACTTTAAAGTGTTTGTACGGTGTTTTAACCAGTGCTTGGCCCGGTTACATGTAAGTTTTCCCCCACTTTGGATCAAAGGCAGATTTTGCCAACTCACAGTTGGCTAAACGGCTTCCAACCGTTGAACGTGATTTCATTTTTCACTCTACATGCTAGCAGATGGGATTCATTTCTTAGTTATTGTGAAAGTGTCACAAACATGTGAAACTGGTCTTACGGGCTCAACAGAAGTCAGACGAGGAAAAAAAAGAGACACATTTTTTAGTTTCCAGCACAACTATCCTGACTGGATTATCAAATTAGTTTAAGATTGGACCTTTAGTTTCATATGAAGTTCATTCAAGTGCTTAAAGCCTGATCGATTTACTGTCCAAAATCTACAAAGGTCTGTGGTGGTAGTAGTAGTACTAGTCAGCATAAGTGGGCATGGAAATCTGAAAGTACTGTGATGAAATCTAGCTTGGTTAATCATAATGTCACTGCTGTTCCCATTGGAGCAGAAGGAAGCCTGTAATGTGCATGTGTCTTGTCTGTTTGCTGAGCTCATAGCTTAATTTAGCTCAATGCTCTACTGGCTCCTCAGTGCACTAAACACCTGACCTTTTGGCCACTGGGAGCTATTTGAAACTGCCAGGGCTGCATATGCCTTCAGTTCAAAATGTCCTAACTTTATATCACCTCTACTCTGGCAAATGACAAAACTGTGGCTGTGATACCTCAGTTGCATGATTTCCCAAATCTTAGCCAAATTGCTCAGCAGTAACCTTACACTCAGTCTTGATATACACTCCCTGGCCACCATCACATACACCTATACATTATAATGAAATACAATACAACAGATCTGCCACAAATTCTATACTTCTAAAGCTCATAATGTTCAGTTTTGTTAACACTGTTAATTCAACTTATTATCGAGGTCATAGTTAGTGGTGGTGTTGTACTGGACTGCAATATATTGAAATGTGTGTCTAATATCCTTCCCCGCTCATGTATGTAAATGGGGAGGGCAAAACAGTAGAAACACCTCAATGTAATGCAGACCATTTCACCACAGCAAACTACAGCCTCAGTAATAAACATATAGTCAAATGAATACACCTCTGCCAGTGTTAATCAAAACAGAACCTATCTTTGCAAAGGTAAAATTTATAGCTGAGCTGTTGTATTGGATTGCATTAGACTTTACATGTATACGTAATAAAGTGGCCACTGAGTGTACAATACTACACTACTTACTGTCAATACTGTATATCAATTACAGTTAACTGAAGTGATTTAATCAAAGTTAACTCTTATTTTGTTGTTGACATTGGCTTTACTTCCTCATTGGTTGCCGTCTCACAGACCCGTCTGCTGTATGTGTAAAACATTTAAATAATTTTATACAATATATATAATACAATATATAATATTTTAAACAACCAGTTTTTTTTCTTTTTCTTTTTTTTTTTGCTTTGACCTTATTAAAACCCTATAAGTGAAAATTATTGAAGTGGTAACTTAGCTTTTACCACAAACTGAGCTTGCAATTTGTTTATGGTGAGACAATATGGAAATTACCATAAAGCATTGTTATTACACCAAAGAAGGACATATTTGATGTTGCATGAACATATTTATAATCCCTTTTGTTGCCAAAAAGCCATTCACAGACCAAGAACTGTAGAATATGTTATCCTATATAGCAGAGGTTCCCAACATTTTTGTCTTGTGACCCCCTAGAATTGAGCAATGTATACCTATGGCCCATCATCACAGGTTATGGCGTCATGTGGGCATGAGCTTTGAGTAGTTCAACCAAAATGGGATATTTCCATCTCAGATTGTTTAATTTGAAGGCTTCTATATGCCTGAATAGGTGAAAGTATCCAGCATTTCACAAATATTAAACAAAAGTTTCGGAACCATTGTGATGTTACTTTTGGGGTCAATTATACCCCAGAGAGGTCTAACTCAAACTGTTACAAAAGTCCTTATAAGTAATTCTAATATAATTTAATAAAAGTCATGAAGTATCAAGGCGATAAAACAATGATTAGTATGTTGTTGTTTTTTACGCTGTTAAAGGGGCCCAGGGGTCTCCAGGACCTCAAACAGAACATTAAGGTTAATCAGAACCAGTCAGGACAAATAAACATCTTCCCAGTTGCAGACTTCTCACACAGTAAAAACCTTCAATACCTTCACATCTTCTACTCTTGAATTTCACAATGCTCTTTTAGGCTTTGCTCTTTCCTAACCATCTCACCAGGGTCTGTCTGTTGTCTATGGCAACAGCACAGTCCCATCAGCAGTGATTTGAAACTGGGAAGGCCCTGTGCAGAGTGTGTCCAATAAGCCCACCACAGCAGGGGAAGATCTGCGACCACACAGATCCTCTGTGGTCCTTCTGTGGCAGGGGCCATGTTAGCCACACTCTGGAAAACATTACACACCAGGCAGCATTCATGTTGCATATGTGTGTCGGTGTTTGAGGAGACTTGGAGCATCCTCAACAATAACAAAAGAATGTGTAATTTCCTCATGTGGCCCATGCAGGCAAAGTTGCAGGCTTCTGGGAAGTTCATATGGCTCAAGTACTGCCTTTTAAACTAGTTTCCCTAGGATGAGTAGCTAAGGAAAATTACTAACTGGTCTCGCCGTCACTAACTGTGGTCAATTTGTCATTTATCCTCTTTCATCCACTGGTGTAACCTTATTAGCTAGACCAACTGGTGGTGTCTTCATTGACCTTGGCCAGTGTCTTTAGAAATTTGCAAGCTCTTAATGTTTTGCCATTTTTCTCGTTAAGTCTTTAACCATTAATGCCAGGACTGTTAATACTCCCTGTTCCCAAGGAAGCTGTAAACAACTTCAGATGAATCTGATCTCGGTCTTGGTGAAGTGTGGAGACATTTGGAGTCCAAGAAATCCGTCATCATTCTCGTCAGGCGCAGAGTTAATCCTGGTCCTGTCCATCCGTCACAATGTGTGTGATGTTGATTAGCAAGACATAGTGCAGGCCCACTCTTTTGATTTTCCTGACCTGCCTGTCGTTGGGCCTCATTCATAGAATTCAGAATTTATTTTATATTCGTGAGCATGTACAAATTAGGAACTTCAGTGAAATTCAAAAATATTCCTCTGAAAAGTTTGTAGGTAAGAACATTTTTGAGAGGTCAGCACCACTAATAGTGATAATAGTAAGGCCCTAAAGCTTCAACATAATTCCCATGAAATTAAGTGCATATAAAGTTTGCTTAATTATATGTAATTTGCATGGTTACATACTAGGGCTGCAACTGATGATTATTTTCATTATTGTTTAATCTGCCGATTTATTTCTCAATTAATTGTGTTCTTTAAAATGCCTGAAAATAGTGAAAACTGCCCACTATAATTTCCCAGAGCCTAAAGTGGCATCTTCATATTCCTTGTTTCATCAATCCAAAACCCAAAGATATTCAATTCATTATTATATATGAGAAAGAAAAACAGCAAATCCTCACATTTGAGAAGCTGCAGAGAATTTTTGCTTGAAAAATGATTGAAACAACTTACTGATCATCAAAATAGTTGCAGGTGAATTCTCTGCAGATTGATTAATGAATAAATCAACTACTGGATTAACTGACAAATTGTTTAAGCTCTACTACATATCATCATTTTTTGGAACAGAGTTGTTGGTAGATCTCTCTCTGTCCAGTGGCACATTAGACTCAGACACCTGAGAGTTAGGCTCTAATACTTTGCCTTGATATTTTTGGTTGTAGTTTTAAATTAAACTGCATTTTATAACTTTATTACATGTGTGGTTCGGTACTGATACAACATTGAAGGCTGCTTTGGCATCCTCCTATATGGTATTAGATGTAGGGTGTTAAAAACATTTCCTTGCTAACCAATTGAAGAAACAAAATACATTTCCAGGCTACTAGTGGTGTGTGCTGTGTTGAAGTCATTACAGAAAATTTCTGTAAAGGGTTTGTATATGTTACTTTAATAGATGATTTAAAGCTGCACTGTGTTTTCAAAATCCAGGAGACGGCTGCATTAAGTTCTTTAAACCTCGGCTGATTGTTCTCTAAATTCATCAGCTATCAAAACAAATACTGCTCTTACATTGTGGCAGATATTTAGGTGTAATGCTTTTTTAATGTGGAAGAAAATCTGTCCTGAAACCTGGGTTCAGGACAAGCATTACTATTTGCATCATTTCTATTTTTGTTGATGATCCATAATGGAATTATGGAAATGGAATTATTTATTTATCCCTATAAGTAATATAACCAATCAAAGGAATTCTTAAATGAGACAAATGTCCAGTGCCCCATCTCTAGAGTCTCTAGAGTTTAGGCTAATGTTAGCAGCTATGTCCTGATCTTTATTGGGTTTGGTGAAGTTTATACTCCTTAATTCATCTCTTATCCAAGATAGCGTTACTTTTTCCAACACGTTGGTTAGGCCTCGTCCTAAAAGCCTTTTTTCTAGTAACATCAGAAGTACGAAAATTAAAAAATCAGCTGGAGACAGAGTTTTCAACCAATTAATGGAGCTAACATTAGGTTAATTAGGCAGCTAGCTACAGCTAATTAAAATCTGCTGGCTAAATGAAAACCCTGCTTTTGTCTACCTCTGTGTGAAGTCAAGGAGCCATTGTTTTAAAAATTACTAAATTAAATCTGCCTCTGTTATTGTATACTGCATGCCATGCAAGAACGGAAAGTTTTACAGGCGTAGCAACAGTAACTAAAAGGCCGGGGCTTATCAAACTGTGAATTATTTTAAATGTCCTGTGTTTTCTAGGTGTGTTGTGGCCGGAGCCGTCATCATTGCGTCGGAGTGGAGTTGCCGTGGCAGCCCTGACGGGGCGCAGGAGGAGGGTGGCGATGGAGAAGCACTGGGAGACGGGCCGGACCGTGGATTGGACGGCGACCCTGAGGGAGTGTGGAGTCCAGACATTGAGCAGAGCTTTCAGGAAGCTCTGGCCATCTACCCTCCCTGCGGCAGGAGGAAGATCATACTCTCAGATGAAGGGAAGATGTATGGTGAGGAACAGCAAATTTCTGTCCTAACATAATGAAACATTTTCTGTCATGTAACCGCAAACCGAAACATTTTAGATCATGCTCTTACAATGGCAGAATTTTAAGAAAATTTGTCACTATTTTTTATGTTTTTTTGTTTGTATGTTTGTTTTTACAACTTGGGTCTTCATTTCTAGTAATAACAGCAAGGTTTTCACAAGGTTCACTGTACAGATTGTGGGCACAGGGTCTCTGCAGGACACAGATTTGCAACTGCACATATAGTACAGGAGCATCAGTCCTTTAATCTATATAAAGCACTTATTTGGATGTGGAAGTGAAAATACCCAATCTAATTCGCCATTGCATTGCATTCAGCTTGTGATGTCTGGCTTTTGTGTTTAGTGGAGTCCCTGTCTGCAAGCTGTACAGTGACACTGATTTACATAACTAATTACAGTACATTACAGTACTACATAACTGCGGTGACACTGATTACATAACTAATAAGTAAAAGGGCCTTTTACAGAATGATGAAACTTTATTCCTGATATGGTTTGGTTTTCCAAGGAACCCCAACAAAGGCCAGTAGTGATCCGCTGGATGCACTTTGGAACCCAGTGGGTTATTGATCGGTCTTGTAAAGACCTCTTAGTTTGTGCCCAGGTGATCTGCAGCTATTTATCTTTGAGGTCAAAGGGCAGCCACAGTCACAGACAGTGTCAAAGTATAGAGCAGGTTGACATTTCAGGTTAGGGTTAGCATATGAATAAATTGCTTGATTGCTCATTCCCCAGGGAACTAATTACTTAAAGACTATTCGTCAATGGGACTGCATAACCAGTGTTTGTTTTTATTAGGATCTGTTCAGGATGCTGCCTACGAGTAGAGCTTTGGTGTATTTTGATCGTTTCTTTCTACCTTATTGAAGGCCTTGGCTAGCATCCAACATTCCCAGCATTTTTGTCTTTCTTTCTCTTTTTTTTCCCCCTGAGGGTTGGTATTCCCGCCTGCAACAGCCTGTGTCATGCATTTGTTTATGTATGAGTGTGTGTTGTGAGAGGAACGGGATGTGTGATTCCATGCAACAGAAAAGGAAAGTGTGTTTTAACATTGCAGCATTTTCTCCTTTTGTGGAAGTGTGTGCTCACTGTGTTGACCACCCCCACTTCCTTCTCAATAAACAAGGACAGTCCCACTGGTACACACATTCACACATAGGAAAGCTACAGTGACACTTAGAACATAATCCCCATGCTCTCAGTAACCCACTGGTCTTTCATTTTCAAACTAGCCTGTAGAACACCACCCCCAGACTTTTGAGTCACTGCCTCTAAATACAAAACTTTGAGAAACTTTGAATACCCCTTCTTGTTTTAAAAGCTTGCATGATGTGATTTGTGACATTTCCTTCAATACTTTATTTCTTAACATATACATTGTTTTCTGTTGTAAATAAAATACAAACAATATCAGTTTATTTTGCAGGTTATAAAATTAAAATAATATCAAAAACAGGGTGAAGAAAGGAAACTACTTAACTTGTTTCATTACAGTTTGATTGTCAACTGACAATACTTTATCAGAATTTCAGTCTGTGCTACTCCAGGGTCATATTCGCCACCCAGCGGTGTTCTTTATATCATACACTATGATCACATTGTCTTAAATTAATCCCAACCTACTTCATAAAATTCACCAAGAAGTCAAGGTGTATCAAGGGACTACAAACTTCCATAGCAATTTTTGAATTACTGTATATTATAAATGTACTTTTTAATCTTGTATGTGCCCACTGTTTTCAGTGTGACTGCTTTTATCACACTAGAGCAGCGTAACTGATGTTACAGAAATGTTACTAGAAGGTCCTAAATTGGCAGATTGCTAGTGCTTCTTTTACAGATTACCAAATTGAAGTCCTTTTCAAACATCACAAGTCAACTGCTAAAATTGGCAGAGCATTTATGGATTATCTCATGTCTGAAAGTGGCTCATATGGATATCACGATCAAGCAATTAGAACCATTTAGTGTGTGGATCACTTAGTGCAGATGTTAAAACCAGGAAAAGATGACATTTAAATTAATATAAAAATGTTATCATCTGCAAAATCCCAGACTCTGCTTTAAAAATGTTGTATTTACCTCCTCCTGCTTAACTAGGCCAGTTGTAATTGAGCTCCAGTCTCTGTGCCGTCTTTGCTCACAGTTGTATGTTACTGCCATGATGTCACCCTGGATTATGGTGTCAAGCATGTATTCCCAAATTAGGATGATCAGCAGACAGATCAGTTGCTCTTGCACTTACAGGGTGACGCAGATAAAACAGAGGCTACTTGTTTTAATGATGTTGTTTTAGTATCATGTTGGTGATAGGTACTAGTTTGTTGTGTTGTTTTAACACTTGGGTTGTTTTTGATTCAGTACTTTGTGGTGGTTTCGATTTGATAGCATTATATTGTAATTTTGAGTTTTTGTCCCTCATACACATAGGTGGGAGATGCAATAAACATTTTAAAATGTAATTCAGATCAAAACATCTAAAACTATGACCTTGGAAATTAAAGGAGAGTTTAATGACCCAGTTTCAACAAAAACTAAACACTACAAGGTTCAGTAAGGTCATATTTAATGCTGGCCTATTTTGGTGGATTGCAGTAGATTGCATAGGTGTTCTTGATGTTGTGTCCACTTTTTTTTTTTCTTTTTTTAATGGCCTGTATTTATCAAACTTCTAAGAATTACACTTAAGAATGCTCTAGAGAGCTATTTTAGGAGTAAAATGTACCTTGTGTGAAGAATAAGACACATGTAACAAGAAACTTACTGCTACTTGCAGCCAAGTGTAAGAGTACCATTTTAAGAGTAGTTCTCATGTGATCATATAAACTCAGAGTAGGAAGGCCCAATCAGAGACAAGGATTTACCCCACATATGCCATATTGTTGATTTTTTTTATTCTTGCATTTTACTGAGGGATATGTTTTTCTGCCAAAACATCTATATTTATTTTATCTATTAATGTCTCAGTAGCAGTTAACAGGTGAAATTAACAACAATGTATTAACAACAATATTTTTAAATATATATATATATATATATATATATATATATATATATATATATAATATATATATATATATATATATAAAATAAATAGGACATTTGTTGTAATGGAAACAAACAAAGAAAGTCATTCTGAATTATTCATATTGCCTAAGCTAATGTATTATTCATTATGACCAATGATCTTGTGGACAATTCCTCCAAAACATGTCTCAGAAGCTGTGGGTTCAGCTCTGTTTCTGTACTGCAGCCCTCTAGGATCTACTCTATGCCACGCTACTGGAGCTCTCTTAAATTTAAGAACATTTTTAAGTCCAAAATTGACTTCCAGCAGTTGACTAAATACAACCCCTGTGAACAAATCAAATCCTTTTCTGGATGTGGTTGATTTTTTTTCATTTACAGATGGGACTAAGTCAAGTCGGGTCAAAGACAGGCTCATTCAGATTATCAAATACATTTTTGGCAGGGCCTCTTCACGAACCCTGCTGTGAGAAGGTCAGGCTCCACTGGTGAAATATGCTTGATATTTGCAAGACGCTTTGCCAATTGTGTCACTCTGGCGAATACAATTTATGCAGTTATTTTCTGCTATTTTTAATTGTGTATCCTCACTGAAATAATGACCAAATAAATTTGAGTTTGTTTAGTTTTATCTTGCTGGCCCACTCTCTGTATTGTGCACTGTCTGTCTCCCTTTATCTCTCTCTTTTTTTGATGAAAATCTCATCTCTAATTTCGACTTGGATACAACACACATACAACAAATGGGACATGCGTTTGGCCTTATGTGGCGTAGCGGTAGGCTGCAGGAAAGTACATGTGTCCTGTTTTGGGAATTGGAGCAGACTGCTGGGTCTGAGTCAGCCCCTTCTGTTGATTTTGGGGAATTCTGTGTTCTGGTAACTCCAGTTGATGTGACTCAGCCTGCTCCAGTTCCTACAGCATGACACCACTTCCCAGAAAGAGGGATGGTGATGTTGATGATGTTAATGCATGTGTAAATGTGATTAAATGATTACAGCCATGGAATCAGTCTGTAAGGCTTAATTTGGGCACCTTTATCTTGAACCTCTCTTTAGTATCTCTCTAATTTTGACAACACAGCAGAGTGAATAGTGAGTTGCTCACCAGTTACGATTAGAGACAAACAGATCATCAAGTGTGGGTTGGATCTGGGGGAGGCAGAGAAAGAAAGCTGACCATGCAGTCTGTTGTGACCACATTTTGGAAGCATAACTATATGATGACCTCTTCTCTCTTTTTCCTTCCATTCCCACCTCTTGTCTGTCTGCTTTGGAGCTCTGCCATCGAGCAAGGCCAAATCTGACTCTAAATTAACACACACTGTCCTTAATGACAATATCATACATAAATTGAAAGCTTGACAGTCCCTGTAATTGCGTGTGCGTGTGGGAATGCAGTAGACTTATGAGAGCCTCACTATCTTCTCACATCTCACACTAAAAGTGCAGCCACATTAAACTTTCATATTATGCTGGCTTCATTTCAAATGCTTTCTGAGAATGGAAAAAGGATCCACATCTATTCTCATCTTCTTTTTCTTCATACCAAGGCTTGGTTCAGTACAACCTAAACATACATTCGACCAGTTGAAATGCTCAATGTCACAGTGATCCCTAGGCTGAAAAACATGAAGGACTCATGGTCTTGCCAGGTGTGTTATGATTGTACTTAAGAAGATTAACGTTGTAAGATACAAATTAAAATAGAGACTGTGTGGTTTGCTGTGTTGCAGTAGATTTGAGATCAAGTACTGATTAAGTTTGGCTTAATGTTAATGTATTAGTGCACTCACTCCCGTCACCATTGCCTTTTTAGGTTTGTATTTATTTCAGTGAACAAATGAGATTGGTTGCACCCGTGGTTGGAGGAGGAGGAGGAGGAGTAGTAGTAGTAGTAGTAGTAGTAGTAAAACATGCCTATTTTGTGAACGTACCACAGACGAAAACTAAGGCAGGACCTTTTCACATTTTATTTTATCGGCCCTGGATTCATGCCAACGAACAGTGTAATACATCAACGATCATTTTATTTCGTCCAAAATTGTGGCTATCATCAATTGTCACACATTAGATAATTTCACCAGAAAATTGCAGAATTCGGTTTTTGAGTATAGAACATGCGCACTAGAGTCCTTCTCCCGCCGAGCCAGTGTAGAGCTGACTTGCTGTTGGCTCCCCGCACATGAATGGAATAAAATAATTTAACCATACGGCTCCTGCAGACTTTTCAAATGTTGTTTATATCAAATTTTGAAAATAAAAGGTTATTTTGGGGGGTTTGTGACACTCAAATAAATTCATTCACCGTTTTACAGCCACTCCTTTTCCACTGCTTGTGTACGGGTGGAAAGCTTTTTGCACGGGGAGTCTTCTACAGTGTTGCGAATCCAGAAACAGATAGTACCTACTTTTTGGAGTCAGCACCTGGACAAAAGAGATATGCGTGTGTTTTACACACAGGTTGCTAAAAACGCTTTTTGGGCCAGTATGCATCACGTGATAAACGCAGAAGTTGCAATACCCTATGCAGCTGCTTAAAGTGCTCACTTCTGATTTTAACTATTAATTTCTCAATTCTAGGTCGAAATGAGCTGATAGCTCGCTATATCAAGCTACGAACAGGAAAGACGCGCACACGCAAACAGGTATGCACAGGTGTTATTGAAGACAACAGTGTTTACATGTGTTTTACAAACCTCCTGAGAAGTTTTTTTTTTTTTTTTTTTTTTTTTTTTTTTGTTGTAATTTACCCATTCACCTCATTGAAGTCATTATTAATGGACCATGTCTATTTAAAATTGCCAAAATCATCCTGAAAATGTGTGTTTTTTTCATGGGGGTAACCCTGGCCCCATAGGTGTCTAGTCACATTCAGGTTCTGGCACGTAAGAGGGTACGAGAATACCAGACCAGCATTAAGGTGGGTGCCCACTAAATCAACTCTCCCTTCTCTCTGTAGTCACATCCCCTCTTCTTTTCCTTTCCTTTTCCCTCCCATCTTCTTTCCTTCATCCTGTCTTTCGTCAGGTCTCTAGTCACCTGCAAGTCTTGGCCAAGAGAAAGTCGCGTGAGATTCAGTCTAAGCTCAAGGTACACACGCTCACTGACCATGCTAGCTGCTTCGCTCTGCCATTAAATCACCATAGATGTCTTTGTCAGAGCTTATGGCAGATTTATGCTTCTCTGTCTGGGTTTTACTGTACGCACTTAACAAGGCTCCATTCGTACATTGGGGGTTCTGCCATAGTTGACGTGCACCTCCTCAAAAATGTAACTACACGTAGTTTCACTGCCAAGACAGCATGAAACAAATCAGAGAAGGACTGTCATTTTGTTTTCATTAATAATAGAACACCTGGAACACCTTGATGGAGAAGTATAAATCCAGCTTAGAAATAGTTAGGTACATGACTGTAATACCATCATTAGGGCACTGAGATAGTGCTTGTTAATGGCTGTGGGAATGTGGCATGACTGCCTCAGATTTTGCAAACTCAGTATATTTTCAAACATTTTATTTGTTTACTTATATGCTTTAAAGGTCTCACTTGTTGTGTAAGTCTAACTTCTACACTGTAAAAGCCAGATGTTTTGAATGCGGTTATGTGTCACAATATGTGGGAAAGAGGGTTTTGTTATAATGCATGGCAATAATGTTGATTTGTTTACTTAGTTCACAGGGCTTGTGGCTTTGGACAGATAATTGCATGAGAATCAGTAGCTGTCTTGGTTGACCTAAGCATGTGCATGGCTGTAGTAATTAACAAGAATGCTTGCGTACACACAGACATGCAGGGATTTTTTGAATGTGCCTCTCATCCATGTGCATATATGACAAATTTCAGTTTTCTCTTTTAAATCACTTCTGATCTCCACGTTCTCATTTCCCTCAGTCCTTTATATCTTTCTGTTTAAGCAGTTTTCTTGTGGTTTTACCATGTCCTGTAATAAAAGTTCTTTGTGACATAATTTTGCATCAAAAGCATTTAATTTGCTGCTCTCTAACACACATTTGGAGAGTGTAACTTGTTCAGATTTCCAGGCCTATGTATTTCCTGGTTTAAACATCAGCACTCAGCTTTCAGACAGCACAGATTAAAAGGATGCAGCTCGTCAGGTCAATGTAAGATTCATTTTTTTAGCTTAGCGTGTGTGTGTTTGACAAGGTAGGTTCAGGGTGTAGTCATTTCAAAGAGTTGTATGTAGTGAGCAAGGTGTTTTTCTACATTGAACAGTGAATCTGTGACCTGCTGTTATTTTGAATGTACTGAAGTTAATTAATAATGTGTCTTCTTTGCCATAGGCCATGAACTTGGTAAGTTTTGGTTATACAACTACAGTTTTGTGCTTCAGGCTTTGTGCTTTGTGGTTGGCATCACATTACTGCAATGCAGTTCTGCTGCCAGACTCAAAAATCCTGCTCATTACTCTCTTGTTTTTAGTGGCTTTAGTTAAATACTGGTGATGGCTCCAGTTAGCTCTCCTAGCCTGCTAGCTTGGTGCCCCCCCCCCCCATTTCTGCTTTGCACTCTGTCCTGTCTTCCCTCATAGTTACTGCATCATGCTGAAGTACTGTATAATATGTTGGCTGGCTTGCTGTCTAAACCCACCTTGAAGGTTGGCTGACTGGAGCATTTTCTAACCAAATTTTTACTGGATTTTTCAAGATGGAGCATTTTCATTGTGTAATACTTTGTCTTTCTCATTTAGGACCAGGTATCCAAAGACAAGGCACTGCAGACAGTAGCCAACCTCTCATCAGCACAGATTGTGTCAGCTAGTGTAATGAAAGCCCAGACTCCGTTCCCTGCACCAGTTAGAGTGAGACACAAACACACACACACACACACACACACACACATCTGTTCACACACACTTTTCTACCTTCTGGATAAAAGTCTGAGTATACTATCTGCCCTGTTTCCCTTCTTTCCCTTTGTTTAGTTTTGGCCCGGCCCTATGCCAGGACAGCCTGGACATTCTCAGGAGTAAGTAACACTGGCAGATTAGTTGGTTTTGTTTGTTTAAAATTGGAGAGAGTCTTGTACTTAAGCTGGTACAGTTGCTCATTTTTGGGTTCCTACTCTTCCTTCTCACAGCATCAAGCCCTTTGCACAGCCACCATACACTACACTACCAGCCCCTGTCCCTGCACCTATCAGTAAGTGTGAACGCAAACTCACAGATTTTAGTAATTAGTAAAGATTATTGTTATATTAATTGTGTTTTCCCGGTTTAAATGTTTGGCAGGTTATGAGCCGCTGCCTCCCCACCGCCCTGCAGCTATAGCAGCTCCTGTATGGCAAGACAGAACCATCGCCTCAGCAAAACTACGGCTACTGGAGTACTCTGCTTTTCTGGAGACCCAGAGAGACAGGGAGGCGGTACAGACATCCAGACATTTATACAGTATAACAATATAAAATTTTGCCAAACCAAGTCTTTCCTCACTTTCTTATCAGTTCTCCTTCCTTCCCTACAGTATAAACACCTTTTCGTACACATTGGCCCAACAAACCCGGGCTACAATGACCCCGTGTTGGAGTCTATAGATGTGAGGCAGATTTACGACAAGTTCTCTGAGAAGAAAGGAGGCCTGAAGGAGCTGTATGAAAAAGGGCCGCACAACGCATTCTTTCTCGTCAAGTTCTGGGTCAGTACGCAGTGTTCTCACTGATGAGAATTTTATTTTATTTTTTTAACTGCAAATTTTGAGAGGTATGCTGCAGAAAAGGAAGTCGATGAATTTGGTAAATTATCACAAGAAGTCAGGGGGTCATTGGGGAATTATACAACTTTGACACTAACGTAACCTATGTATTTTAGTTTTTGCATTAGATCTTTATTTCAGTCATTGCATTAGATGGTTGGTTTATGTTGGTGTTACATTACATAGCTCCGTTTAGTCTGAGGTTATAACCTGCTACACCACACGGGGGAAGCAAAGCCAATGTGATGCTGGAGCAGGGGTTTACACAGGAACTGGTAGTTGCTTGTCAAACAATTTTATTTAAAGGTGCCCTGTGGAGTTTTCTTGTAAACAAACAGTAAGTATTTTAAATCCTGCATTGTTTACATTCATGTTTACTAGCTTGCAGTCTTCTTCTTCCCTGCCTTTGCTGGCACATTGCAGCATATCTTGGCCTGTTACCTCCACCTGTTGATCAGTGGAATAGTGTGAAACCATTGGCAGGACTGTGTACCACATCACCTTCATGTGCACACATGCATACCTTGTGCGCTTACACGAGACAAACAAAAAGTGGACCTACTCATAGAAAAACGACTCCATAGCGCTGCTAGTGGTCAAAAATTCCACAGTGAACCTTTAACTATCCTGCATATTTTAATACACATGAAAGCAAGAAATGCCTTAAGTTATTTTTATTATTGCTTAGAGCATGTAATGGGACTAAAAGTCACAGGAAAATGCTCACATTTTGCATCAAGAGCCACAGTAGTAACCCTGACCCAGATATGTGCTGGAATTCACACGGCCCATCTTTTTGTGCTTGTTTCAGGCCGACCTGAGCAGTGACATTGAGGAGGGTTCTGGTGTGTTCTACGGTGTGAGCAGCCAGTACAGTGGAACAGAAAACATCACCATCAGTGTTTCAACAAAGGTCTGCTCCTTTGGCAAACAGGTGGTAGAGAAGGTTGAGGTGAGAAGATGAACCCTTTTTTTTCTTTTTCTTTTTGTCCTTTTTTTTTTAATGTGCTTAAAGGGCTTCATATCAGACCATATTAACATGTGGTTTAACTGTGATGTGTGGATTCCTCCCATTAAGACTGAATATGCACAAATGGAAGGAGGAAAGTACGTGTTCCGCATCCATCGTTCGCCCATGTGTGAATATATGATCAACTTCATCCACAAACTCAAACACCTGCCAGAGAAATACATGATGAACAGTGTACTGGAGAACTTCACCATCCTACAGGTATGTGCATGTGTCTCTGTGCACCTGTGTTATTTCCTACATCTGTATCTCCAGATTGGAGTTTGTTTGCATGTTTTATTATTAAATCCTGACCTCCACAATGTTTTCCTCTTTTCCTGTCTCTTGCTAGGTGGTGTCCAACAGAGAAACTCAAGAGACTCTGCTGTGCATCGCCTTTGTGTTTGAAGTGTCCACTAGTGAACATGGAGCACAGTACCATGTTTATCGACTAGTTAACGACTAGCAGCATGTTGCATGGATAGACTCTCCACAGACTTTTTGATACATACAGCATAAACACTATTTCCTGCTCAAACACAGAGAATCCCCACTCCTCTACTCTAAACACACACTTGTTTTTAACAGACCAACAGTCACACTCTAGTCACACCTGTTGTTTGTTTAATGTGTATGCATTTCCATCGCTGCACATGTTTCTCCACAACATCCCATGATTTAAACACTTAAGTGAAATTCATTTTTGTAGAATATGTGGTATCATTCTTGGCATAATAATCAGTAATGTAATTATTCAGTCACTGAAATGTCTCACCTGAAACTCAGTGTCATTACAGGTATTAGGCATGTGACAAACATATGATAAAAACATCCCAAAAAAGGGCTAAACTACATTCAATCAAGTTTAATATGTGATAGTCTTCCATCATATACATTGTATACAGTAGGAATGTAGCTGTGATGCACTACAAATAAATATTATCGTTTCTAGGGAATTTTCCCAGCATATGCATTTACGTCATAGGTGTGACTCATGTGAGACGAGTTTGAATATAGGTTGGCAAACAAACCATTTAATCAGTGTTAATGTAACTCTGCCACAATTACTATTTCTTCTACAGTTTGTAGTATCTCTGTAAGGTAGGACTTGAATGAGCCTATAATGGTGTATCCTCTATCACTGCTTAGTGTGGAGTCATGATCTCCAGTTGGTTTAATCAAAACTCCAAGCATCATATGACAAAGTATGAGTGTGCCTCTTCCCAGAATGTAATGCACTACATGTAAAGACGTAAAAGTCGTATTTATATTTGAAAATAGTGTAAAGAGGGCCATCATTTTAGATGTATTTGCTGTTCAAAGGTTTCCAGTGGTACAAGGTGTGGAGGGAATCAAATCTCAAGGAGGTGTTTAAGTTTGGCTCATCTGTCTTTGGAAACAGTTCACAACCAGTTTCAGATTCAGTTCACACTCGGGTGTCAGCAGCATTTTTAATGAAAGAATTATCTTTACTGTTCATTGTCATAATACTCTTTGTACTTAAGCTGTATTCACACCAAATCAGGCGTTTTCGCCGCAAAGCCTGATTTGGTGTGAATATAGCTTTAGACTGTGGACTTGCTGCAGTATTTCTACCTCCACATGAGTTGGGATAAGAATGTGCTTTGGTTCATAAAGCCTTAACCTGAGGAGCACTGATGTATAGGATGTATACACTACACTTGTAATGGTACTGTTTGTAAGCCAAAACAAGGTAAATAGACTCGTTTTTGTATAGATGATCTTTTTTGTATTTTACCAGCACAGCTAGAAGGGTTACTCTAAACATCATATATGATGGGTGTTTCGGTTGTATCTTTTTCGATGTATGCAAAATGATGTATGGTACAGACCACACTAAGGTCACCCACAGTGCACTGGGGTAGATTTTTGCCCAATAACACTAGCAAAGTACCCAGCTTACACTTGCTTTTTTTTCTCCTTTTTGTTCTATGTAATGTTTTTAGTTTCTGGTACAAGTGGCTACCAGCATTTTTTTATGGTAAATGTTATTTGACTGTATCACGCCCTCTCCTGGCAGGATTATCTTTAACTATGTGGAAGATGACAATGATTTGTCTTGATCATGAAAGTAAGAGCCGACTGGTTCAGTTTTTAATAACCATATTCACTCTGTGGTCAGCCAAAGTTTTTATTCTTTTATTTTTCTTGTCTGTGTACTCTGGTTGGCTGTGCCTCATCACTCCTTTGGTCAAGTATGCTCAGTGAATTAAATCTGTGCCTTTTATGCTGTACCAATAAAATCACATGGTGTTTGCAGAATCATGTAGCCTTCATAGTAACATTTAGCTTATCTAAAAATCCTCTGCATTTTTAACTGTTAATACTTTTGTTCAATGAAATTCAATATGTGGTCCCGATTAGGGCTGGGTATCGAACCTCAATACTTTTTGAGTACCAACCAAAATGTGTCATAGAATCGAGTATCAAACTGTCAATTAATGAAAGTTGGCAGTGAATGCTTGGTCATATTCTTTGTCTCAGATTAGAGGATAAGATCTAAATCATAGCTTTTATTTAGGCAAAGGTTTTGTACAGGTTGCAGTTGCAATTCTTATTTGGCTTGCTAGATGGTGCTGTCACCTCAGTTTTACAGACTACCAATTTATTGTTTAAGTGGATAGATGAGTTCAGAGCCTGGTGTGTGTCATGTAAAGGCTTCACCTTCTCTCCATACATAATGCCCTCACCCAATCAGTGCGACTCTTTACTTGTCACTCACACACATACCATGTCTTCCCTTCACAGTTACATAACCTCATTAATAGTATGTTTACGCAACACCCATTTGTTTGCACAGATCTTGTGTGTACTCATAAAATCAATCCTCAATGTTGAAGGAAAAAACATGTATGTATCTATGTATCAGATACACAAGGGTCAAACAAAAGAACACAGATTTGTGTTACTATTAGTATTACTACTTTAAGTTATTTATATTGTCTGTGGTGTTTGTGCACCATTCAAGGAGCTTAATCTCCTTGTGGGGAAAAAGTTATTGATATGAAAAGTTAAATGACGTAGAAATGATAGGTATGGGCTTAACCACAGATACCTTTGTGTCATCCCTACGGCTACATACTTTACATACGCAACACATTACTGCGCTGCTTCTATAGGCAAAAGCTGACATTTATCAGCAACAAAGCTTCTGCTTATCTGCTCAGTCCTGATCACATCAAATGTATGTCCTGACATCAATTGAATATCCAGTGACACACCTCCTTAAGCCTCCAGAACTAGTACCTATACACTATACTGTATAGTGTGGGTGTGTAGGCCTGTAAATCCATCAAAAAGTGCACACATTTTCAGGATCTTTCAAAGATCATTTGTAATATATTGCACATTGTATATGTGCTGGCAACTCCCCAAAGCATACATAGTAAAGTGTAAGTGATAACGGTACTTTTATTGAGGTGTGACTTCACACACATTCTGTACAACACTCCATACGGTCTGTATCCATATGGACTGTTATACACTGGTGGTGACATTGCTCACTCTGTGACCTTTTCCTTGGGTTTTGAGGTGTTATCAACACAGAATTTTTTCGTGACATAAATGAAGACCGACCACGCAAGCATATTGGTGTTCACACTTGCCTACAACTGCAGAAAATGGCTAAGCTTTAGAGTGACATTTGGCTTTACAGATGTCCTTACTGTAACTTTGTCAAGGTTATGTACGGCTGTTCCAGTATTCTTCACACTCAGTCTTTTGGCTCTTGGCAGACATTAGTCAGTGTTATGTCTGTGAAGGCTCAACTTACCAATGCCATGCTGCCAAAACTTCAAGTGGTACACAGTGACACACACACACACAAAGCCTTCAGGCTAGGTGTGGTACTCACCACATAATCCTGCCAGCATCGCAGCAGTACAAGAATATAGCTAACGTAGTTAACAGGTTGTTCGTGGCTGTATCGCACGTTAAATCAGTAAATTATTGAGTCATGGATGAACACTGATAGAGGTTTAGTTTCACATGGTAGTCACTTTAAAATTTGATAAATGTGTATTAAAAAAATGTGATTTGTCTTTTTTTTTATTCTCTGCTTCAGCTATCAACTGTAATCAAATAATACGGCCTTGTCTTGAACCTATACACATGCTTGAATGAGTTTACATTATCAGTGGAGCAAACAAATATTTGACTCATGTTCCTGCCTCTATTAAAACATTCTGGTAGGTATATACCAGTCGAGGCTGAGTTTATCTGCACCCTAATTGACTTACAATGTCAGAAACGCACACACACATCACAGGTACGTTACACATTAAATTTGTTTATTACCTTGGCAGTGTTGAAGCAAAGGGTGTGGTGGGAAAATGTTACCTGTAGAAACTTAGCCAAAGCAATCCGGTTATGCAGAGAGCGTGTTATGCATGTGCTCATATTATCTCCTTTTTTTCCTGTCATTTCTGATTCTTCCCTGTTTCTTTGCTCTCCTCAGGTTTACTTTTGCTTGCTCATGCCCTGACCTGTCTCACCTCTATCCTTAACAATATGCCTAGATGCAAACCAGATAGTAAAGAATAGTCCAGCCTAATCTAGCCCAGAGGGCTCTCTTACACATAGGTTGATCAAAATTTTAGCTGTTTCTAAAACTGCTGATGTGAAGGAAATCTGACAGGCATTTGAAGATGGTGATCTAGTTTAATGGTTTTTCTGTCTTTACATTTGATTGAAAAATATTCTGTACACTTGATATATCTTGTCGTGTCTTTTTTTGTAAAGTCTTTTGAAAAATTAAATAATAATGAATAAAAATAGTTCACCATGCCCTGCTTTTAACACATAAATCTATAAGTGCTTTATACCTATTATGCTATCTCAGATTTTACTGTAGACATCAGCAGAGATACTGGGTGGATAACCCTCAGTCAAAGTTACTCTTTTTCATAAAACAGTCAGCAAATTTTGAACCATCAGAAAATGGAAAAATGTCTCATCAATATGCTGGTGTAGTCTGATACTGAATCCATCATGCACCTTCTATTATAGCATCTAGCGGTGATATAAACTTGGCCCTGAAAAAAAGTTTTGTAATATGTGCAATATTCCTATAATTCCTTCTTTCATCTAAATGTCCTAACATAAAGATTTCAGGAATTTGTAAATACGCAATACATGCACATTAAATACTGTTTTGTTATGACTCAGAACATGCAAGTTTGGACCCAAAAGTACAACCCAGAGACCAAGCAGACAAATATAAAAGCTTGTCTTTACTCAAAGTCACAAAACAGGCAGGAGTCCAAGGGAACCAAAGGTGGGTGGCCTGGACGATGGAGATCAGCAGAACAGGAAAGCTCAGGCAGGGGGCCAGGTGGCTAGGCAGCCAGACAGTGGCAGAGCAGGATACCACAGGCAGGCGGGCTAGAGATCTGGAAGATCTGGCTAGGCGTCGGTCGACAGCGACGGCCAACTGAGAGGTAGGTGGAATGATAGCAGGCCCAAGGCTAGCAGACTGGGAAGCAGGCTGGAGACTAGCAGGCAAGGAATCACGTTTGAGTCAGGAAACCAGGAAGGCAAACAAAGAAAAGCAAACTTAACCAGGCAAGGGGCAGGCAAAAAGGCAGAAGTCCAAAGTGCAGGTAGAAAATCAAGCTGGCGGGGAACAAGCAGGCAGATGAAGTGGCTAGAATGCTTAAGGAACACATAAGACGATCTGACAACTAGTTCTGGCAAAGCGTTAGACAACTCAGGAAGGGAAAGTAGAGCTTGGTTCAGGCTGTGTTCAGCAGGGGAGGAGAACTGCTGACCTGGACTGGGGATATTATCAAGTGGCGGAAAGAGCACTTTGAGGAACTCCTGGGCACGACCAACACGTCCTCTGTCAAGGAGTTTTAAGACATGGGGGAAGCCTAACCCATATCCCTGGCTGAGGTCTCTGAGCTCCTCAGTGGAGGTGTGGATGAGATTCTCCCTGAGATGCAGAAAGCTCTGGACATTGTTGGGCTGTCTTGGTTGACAGCCTTCTTCAGAGTCGCATGGAGGTCTGGGACAGTGCCTGCACAATGGCAGACCGGGATGGTGGTTCCCATTTTATCCAATTATCGGGGTATCACACTGCTCAACTTCCCTGGGAAAGCTTATTCCAGGGTGCTGGAAAGGAGACTCCAAACGTTTGTCAAACCTCAGATCCAAGAGGAGCAATGCAGATAACATCCTGGTCATGGAACAGTGGACCAGCTCTTTACCCATGCAGGAGTGTTGGAAGTGTCGGGGGGAGTTTGCCCATCCAGTCTACATGTGTTTTTTGAATGAGTGTTACGTGTGTTTCTGTTGGCTTCATCAGACCTTCGACATGCACTGGAGCAGTATGCAGTCGAGTGTGAAGCAGTCGGGATGAGAGACAGCCTGGCCCACTGTCAGGCTGTCATGGCTTACTGAGACAATTGAATAGATTGAACATTATGTAATTAGTAACTCCTGTGCTTTTCCTACAGTCAAGTGTCAAAATGTCTGTTGTAAAAGAGGATGTTAGATCTTAATGACTAACTGAATGATAATAAAACAAGAGAAACTGCATGTACGTTCCATTATGGGAATAAATACATGTAATTCTATATTTAAAAATCATCATGTACTTTGTAGCCTATATACTGAATTTCAAATTAAAATAAAAATGACCATTGTAGTCTTAAAACAGCACATATAGGAATGGACACAAGAGCAACACCTGTAGTGTAGAATGTACCAGCCAAATTGATTTATTACAACTTTGTATAAAAAAATTTTTTCCTATTAAGGAGCTATTATTTATCTAAAGTATTTAATGAAAATTAATACACCCTTTTATAAAGTATTCCTTATTAGAAAGCGGTGCACGTGTATGGGATGTACAGTATATTCTGTAACAATGCGTTATATTTTATAAGTTTATTATAAGTTTTGCATGTAAAGCATTACTTTGAAGAGATAACTAGTGCAGCTGTCAGATAAAACGTACAATATTTCCCTCTGTAATGTAGTGGGTTAGAAATGGGCCATAATGTAACATAAAACAGACACACTCAAGTAACAGTGGTGGAAAAAGTATTCACATCCTTTACATACGTAGAAGTAGCAATACTGCAATCTAAATATACTCCATTTCAAGTAAAAGTCTTGCATTAAAATGTCACTTAAGTAAAGGTACCTAACATTATAAGCAAAATGTTCTTTAAGTATCAAAACTGAAAGTACTCATAGTGCAGGAAAATGTCCCCTATATACAATTATATATTATATTATATTATATATTTTTGGATTATTATTACTGATGCATTAATGTGTTGGTGACATTTTACTGTTGCAGTGGAATAAAAAGTACAATATTTCCCATTGAAATGTTAGCTAGTGAAGTAATAGTATAAAGTAGCTTAAAATGGAATACTCAAGTAAAGTACAAGTACCTAAGATTTTTACTTATATACAGTACTTGAGTAGCTTAAATGTGAGTTATTCACCACCACAAGTTATGAACTTAGAAAATGTATTATTTCTTTCAGCTTAGGCTATTTCATTATAGGCCTATTGATTTCACTATATGGCACAACACTAAATGCTCCTGCTGAGGGCTGCGGGAAGACAATAATGTTTTCCTTCAAAAAAAAAAAAGAAAAGCTTGTGCTGATCCTCTCTTGCACCACAGTTGTGCAGAGATTGCACACTGATATACGCATGTAATATGCCTGTCTGCCTCCCTGTCTGCCTCGGCCCCTCCCTTCACTCCGCACCTGCATGTGAACTCTCTTCGGTCCCACCTCGACTGGGCGCGGTCCAGAGGGTGGAGTTCACCGCCGCTGCCTCGAGAACATTAAGTCGGTCTGTAAACTTGTCACGCCCGCTGCATTCGTTGCGCTGAGTCGAATCGCACTTCTTCTCCGGGTCTGCACTTTATTTTTGGAAACTGGTGTAATCGATCCGTTCACGGAAAGGACACCGAAAGATGATGGCTCCGGAACCGCTGCGATCCGCGTTGACAATCGTGGGCGCCGAAGACACGTCGCTCGCGCTGCCCTCCGACACCGAGCAGCGCTCGGGACAGCAGCGCGTGCTGGATCAGGTGTTCACCATCAAGAGGAGCAAGTCCAAACACGGGAAGAACGGCTCACTGTCGCCTTCACCAACAAGTATGAAAAATAGCTTTATGCAACTTCATGTTAAGAATAATACCACATAAGCCAAACATGTTGTAACCGCTTTATTTGCTATGAACAGCGGTGTTGTCTTTCAGGCATCTTAACAGTTTACTTTTACACGTGTTAGTTAATATTAGAGCGTTTGTGTGTGTCCCGGAAAGCATGCGTCACACAACTCCCCCCAGGAGTAGTTGTTGTATCTTCCTAGCAGGCCGAACGTGCTGTTTTAATGTTGGCTGCTGCGTTTTTGGCCAACTAATGTGGGGAAACAAGACTGCTCCAACATGGTTTCTTTGTAGGCTAAAAGTGGGGATAAACATTTCTGCAAAAGCTAGTTTAGCGTGACAGAATGTAGGTTTCAGAAGTGTATTAACCGATGATAGGGAACGCCAAAATAAACGTTTGTCAGAGTTAAATAGGCCATATCACCGGTGTGAAATGTAATCCTTGGCTGCTGTTAAACAAAAAAGGGATTTTTGAGTGTGAGCTCTGAAAAACAACACTGTCAGACACACATTCTGCTTATCCTGAGCGAGCGTGCCACAGCTGTTTTCTCTCTGGGAGTTAGGAATGCAGTCTAGAGACCGCACACATTTAGAAAATTACATTTTAGTCTTTAAAAACAACTCTGCTGTTTGGCATTACTGCAAGAGGCGTTCTAAAAATTGAGAAACACAATATTTTTATCTTGTGAAATGTGTGCAGGTCTTCCTGTTGAGATGTAGTGCATGCGTGTTTGTTATATGGAAATAGAAGATATCAATTTGTTAGTAATCTGTAAAGTAGGCTATGCTATCTGTATGCACACATGATAAGGATAACAAATGATTGTAATTTATAGTACAGATAGAAAAATGTAGCCCATATGAAAGGTGATCAGCCAAACCAGCTATCATTGATTCCAGAAAACAAAAACTTTACTTTAAACTTTAAAGGCTGTACCTGAAGAATTCATGCTTTATCATCTTTATTCCACATAATGACATGCTTCAAAATGAACCCTTTACAATGAAAACTGAAATTGGTTTGTCTCTTAAGTCTTCATTTGTCATTCTGTCTTTTGTTTTACAGTCATTATTTGCGAGAAACATTTGCTCCGAGCAAAGTATTTTACAAGCTTAGTTTTCTTTTTAGCCCGGTAAGCTTGTAAAATACTTTGCCCAGAGCAAATGTCTACAAAACACATAACGGTAGACAAACTCAACCATAAGGTCAGAGTTGCACACAACCATGAGGTTTTTACTCAAGGATTACTTACAGTGATGGAGCGACATCAGATGAAGAAGATGATAATATCTGATATTAAATGGACCCTCACCACTGGGGATTTCCCTATTTACAGCCAAGACCAATTCTGTTCTGTCATGTTTAAAGGGGCAGGTCAACCAAATTACAGAAAGGCATATATTCCCACTTATCCCAAATGCTATCAAGCCATGCAGATAGCTTTGGTTTTACGTGCTGAGGTTTTTTGAGATATCAGCCCCTGACACTTCTGCTGCTGCCCCCACACAATGGAGGTCATTTTTGTTTGTGGCGCTCAAACAGCAAGTAGGTCTACAAGAAGAGATTGTTCATCCAATCAGTCAATCAGACTGCTCTATTCTTTCCGCTTCTATGTTCAGCACAAGGGAATAAAATGCACAGATGATTCAGCTATGCCGCCTTCAGTGTGCAATACAACTGGAACTGCTTTCTACAGCGGAAATCGACTCTGTTAAAACTGTCCACAGCGAGGTCTGTGAATTATCCTTAGTAACTGGTACATTGTGTCTGGAAAGACATATTGCTGTTGAATTTTTTTAAGCATTCACCTCCATTGTGTTTCAGTGGCAGCAGAAGTTTCAGAGGCAGATATCGTAAAAAACCTGATCTGCACATAAAATTGAAACAATCTGCTTGGCTAGATAGTACTAGGAGCAGGCTAAGAGAGAAAATGTGTTTTTTGTGACTTCGGTGAACTTACCCTTTAAGGCCTTTTTATTCGGTGAGATGGTCCAGTCACTTACAGAGAATTCTTCCCCTTCCTTGAGTTTGCCGTTATTTTGACAACCATAATCCTATAATTGCGAGGTCACAGCTATAGCTACTTGTCATAATATGGCTGCGAGCCTCATGTTCCCATGACTCATCCAACAAGACAGACAGGCAAAGATGCTACAACAAGCTGGCTATGTGTAAAGGTTGTGACTGACATTATGTCATGTCTGTCTTTCTACAACTAAAGAGTGATTAATAGTTTACAAGTGAATGATGTTATTTACAACAAAGCTCAAATTATTAATCATTTGAATCATTGACATTTAATCAAAGAGTATACATGAACTTAATAAAATACTTTACAAAATATTAAATCAATCCATCAGTAAATTGATCAAACAGTGTATTAATAATTAATAATTAGATTAAGGGACCCATTTAGGCTTGGCAGATTTACCAAAATTTTGCCAAAACAAGGCCACCAAATAAAAAGTGGAATGGGAAATGGAGAACCAAATGGTTAATAAAATTGCAAATTGAAAAAAAAAATCCACCTTTTAATTTCCCATTTAAATACCTATTAAATAAATAAATTTCTCTTTATAGAAATTTAGTGTAATTGGTTTCCAAATCTTTTAATTGAGGTTTTGAAATTGATCTAATATTGCTTAATAGGTTGTTTTTGTAGCCTCTTTAAATTTGATTTATGTCTTGGTGCATTTCGTTATTCATTTGTTAAGTCTTGAAATCCCTCTAACAAATCCCTTTTTTAATTGTGCAATTGAATATCAATTAATGAATTGCTTTTGTAAAAATGTGGAAGGCTATCTTTGTCCACATAAAATCTGTAGACATATATTTTACATAAATAATAAAATACCTCTTATAGTAATGAATAGAAAGCAAAACGTATATTATGAAACTGACCAATCATCAGTGTGGTGGAAACCTGAAGCCCACATAATGACAGAGTTTTCAACAACACCCTCACGCTGTCTTGCCAGTGTGTTTGATGCTCATTGGAGGCCTTATGTTCCTTCAATTATCACCATGACAGCATTAATCTTTATAGGTATGTTTCAGATGTTTTTGTTATACTTCTCTTAGTAACATGATCTTGAGGGTAAAAAAACATCATCTCTGGATTTGTTCTGTCTGACTGCCAATCTTGCATTCTTCTTCTCTCTGTTTCTCTGTTGTTTATTTCAGTTCTCACACGTCTGCTCTTTTAACAGGCCTGTCTCCCCAGACTTTGACAACATATGCCGAGTTTGGATCGTTCAAGTTTTCTCCATCCAAAGCAAATGGCACCTTCAGCCACACCAACTCCACTATGTCAACAGGCTACAGCAAAGCGGTAATTGTTTGTCTCATGTAACATCCCCATTTGTTGTTGTACAGATCATCAGAGCACAAACCCTTTTCCCTTTCACAGACTCAGCATTAAAGGACCAAATCAGTGGTTTTATAACAATCACAAATACTTTACGGTACATTACTGCTGATCAGTTTTAATGTCAAATGTTTGAATATTTTTTTCTGTCTAGCTTGCAGTAATCCATCACAGGGAGTAGGTCAATATGTTATACCTGCATTCATTGTTATCCATAAAAAAAAGTTACTGTTGTATGGTAATGCAGATTAGGCTTCTTAAATGAAACTTAAAAACTGCATTACTGCGCAAAGATAACTTTGGCAATCAATAAAATAATGAATACTATTAATTGCATAGAAGTAAAGAACAATTTAAAGGAATAATTTGTTGAAAAAACAGCTCGCCTGGCTCTGTTTAACTGTAACAAAATCTGCCTACCAGCACCTCTAAAGCTCACTAATGAGCATATCTTGTTTGTTTAATCCATACAAAAATCAACTTTTAAAAATGACATGATGTGGTTTTACGAGGAGTTATGTGCAGGACTATTTCTTGTCTGGGCTCAGTGACTTCAGACAACAAGCGGAGACTCCAGGAAGCCAAGAAATAGTCTGACACATAACCCAGCGTTACTCATAGGCAGATTTTGTTACCTTCGGATGGAGCCAGGCAAGTTGTTTCCCCGTGTCAAGTCTTTATACTAAGCTAAGCTAGTGTAAGCTAAGCCTGCTACTGTCTGCTGGCTCTAGCTTCATGTTGAATAGACAAACATGAGAGTGTTATCGATCTTATAATCTAACTCTGCTTTTTTTTCTTTTCTTTTTTTTTGTAAATGGGCTAAACATGCAAAAATGCTGATCTTTAAAGATCCACTCCCTGATATTTAAGATGCCTAATAGCTCCCACGCGTTGACACATCCCATCTGACTGTTAATGTTTCTGAACTCAACTGTGAGAAATTTGGATTTTGGTGGTGTAATTATACGCAGTAATAGAGAGTATCAATAGCTCTATAAGTTGGTGTTAACACCAAATAGGAGGGACGTCACAGTCACGGGTGATTTATGACATTGTTTCATGAAACATTATATTATACCTGTACTGGTTGAGCTCATGGTATAGCCACATGGCTTTGCTGGTTAGGCAATCAGCTTTTTATTTCTGTGGCCCTATTGCTTTGTCTGGTGCCACAGCACAAACCCTGAACCAGTTATATGGTTTTATTTGTCCGTCATCACCTTTCAATTTAATTACCTTTAATCAGATATAAGGGAGTGGTGTATTTTTTTATTAACAGAAGTTAACAGAACATACTTTATTTTTGTAACAGCCAGGCGTGTGTGGTGTCCTGGATGGACAAATATAATGTCAAAATAAAAATAATGTCACTAAATCAGGGGGAGTTCAACTCATTTGCAGTGTTGGATTAATCCAAATTCCACAGAGGAGTAATGTTGACTTCGTCAGTGTGGTTTTATATATATATATGTGTGTGTGTGTGTGTGTGAATATGTATTCGCTCTGGGTTGACCTGACCTAACCTACTGACAGTGAGTTGAGGCATGTCTAGGGAGCATGGTGATGTGTCATTGCAATTGAAGGCTTATAATCGTCACTTCATGAAATACATCTCTGTCATATTGTGTTCTGCTATTCTGTTTTTATCTGATTCTGTCTGAGTTAACGGTCACCTAAATTCCTCAAGCAAAAGTAATACTGTAAGTTGCCTGATAAAAGATGCCTTTCAGAGCTGGTAACCACAAATTCTGTCTAAGGTCTACTTTTTTGTCTTGTATATAGCACTTTGAATTACACCCGTCATACTGTAAAGCATGTATTAGCACTGCTGTATCGATTGAAAGCATTAACTATAGATATTTTTTCTAAGTAAAGGAACACAAAGCTATGTATGATAACAAACCAAACAACAACAGCAAGCCAAAACTATTAACACGTTAACTATAATGTTAACGTGTTAATAGTTTAAAAGTAAATTAAATAGGACTTGCATCTCATATTTCTTGACTTTTGGTTCGTAGTGTTGATGTGGTGTTGATCATGAACGATCCAATTCCTATGAAGGGAACTTACACTTGGCAAGAGAAGTGACATGTCTTTCCGCTTCTATATTTCAATATTGATGTACTGTATAACAATAAATTTTACTGTGTCACAGTACATTTAGTGGAAATCCCATTGAGAAACTAGATGAAATAACTAGATGGGAATGTCTTTCAATTAGATACTTGAAAAATGAATGTACTTCATCACATTGATGCAAAAATCCTGTATATACAACCAGAAATATTAATGTAATATCTAACTTGGTATAAACAATAGAGCAGCAGCGCCACATCCCTCGAAATAAAAACCAAACAGCGTGCAATCCAGTCATATTTGCAGAGTTGCAGTTTTGGGTTGCTGACATTAATACTTGATTATACATTACTTTACGTTTCTTTATCTAGACAAAAAAAGTTCCGTGGCTGATGCCTTGATGATGTGCTGTCAGTGTGCCTCCTTCCTATTGCATCACCATCACTTCAATAATCATCAATCTCAAATATGATTTCTGCATTAGTGATGGTACTTTTTGCAGAACACAGGTATATCCTGCTCTCATTTATGTTTCCTATCAAAATAACAGCAAAAAAAATTAATTAACAAATATTTTAGTATTTCTTACTAAATTTCTGTTCCCAAATAAGTCAGAGAAGTGTCCTGCTGTTTTTCTGCGCAGCTTTTATTTGCTCTGCTGAATTTACATCCGTCTCTCTTGTCCAGCCTGTGATGTAAGGAGCCCTGGTGGCTCAGTCAGGCTGTACCCAAATAAACACGCTGTAAGTTCTTATCAAATGTGTTGTTAACAGATCTGTCCTCCATCATGCTTTTGCAGCTAAGTAGCAGGGCTGCTGTACGGCTGGTAACTGAGCAACCAGTCCTGTTTCAAACAGGAATAGGTACACAGGATCTACAGTGTGTGTGTGTGTGTGTGTGTGTGTCACCTGCTTCCCTTTTAGCCAATATCCCTTCCTGATAAAGTCCACAAATCAAAAGGTTAACATGTCAGCTGCAGTGATAAATTGTGAGAAAATTGTTCTTAAGCTGCAATGTTTATGATGATTTATGATAGTGGTGCATGCTTCCCTCCTTACTAACATTCAGTGTGTTCAAAGATGGACAGGAATGTTCTTCTCTGACAGATTTGTGATTCTGCTGTAATTTTTCAAATAAGCCTATAGGAGACAGAGGTTTAATTGCGAGAATGACTAATCCTTAAAGCATTGGCAAGACATGTTCTGTCATTTTGCTCAAGCTATGACAGGTTTTTTCTTGAATACTGTGGCAAAGCTTGAATAATGTGTTATGTACACACACACACTCACACACACACACACACAAGCACACAAAGACAAAGACAAAAAACAAAATTGGAAATAAATTGATACATAAACAGTACGTAATTACGTGAGAATAAGCAGTTTAGGGACATCAGGATTGTAAAGACAGGTTTAACAGGTGCTGTGACAGACTTGCACACACAAAGATCCTCTGTGAGAAACTGCTCAACTGCACCAGCAGTCTTAAAACGCAAGTGTTGTTAGTCTCCAATGACAGATATTTAGTTACTTTGGTTTGTGTGATTGTGTCAACATAAACTGATGAAAAGGAGGAAAAGAAGAGGTATGCATACTTTGTGTCAGGTCAAATTCCTCTGTCCTGGTTTACAGGGAGTTCTTTGAAAACTGTTCTTGTGGAAAGTTGGTTACCCACTTTCTGTTTTTGTTTTTTTTTTGTGACCTGAATGCTATAGAGTCTGCAGTGATTTAGCAGATAATGGTATTCCTGTTTTGTCATTTTGTCACTGCCAGGTAAGCTACAGTTTTCCATGCTAATGTGGACTTCTTATAATGTGTCATGTGTGTATTTTTTTTGTAAGTAAACCTCCTTAGCCATACATTCTGTCTTTTACAGAATACTCAGAGGAGTCGCACTCTATCCGCTAAAGCCATGAGAGGAAGACATGTCAGCACCTCAGGCACATGGGAACAGCAAATCAACGCTTCCACCTTGCCCCACAATCCCCAACGGCTGAAACCCAGTCGCAGTGACCCTGCCTTGGCTCCTCCATTTTCTCCTGCTCCTGCTCCTGCACCTGTTATGGTGATCAGTTATTTTCATGTTAAATTGCAATGTTACTGAAGTACCTAAACATTTTCATTTGGTTTTTAGGGAACCAATTCTTCAAACAAATAACATAAAAATTCCAAGTACTCCACAGTACCATACTGTATAAGCATTGTAAATTGCTCCCTTTTTTTAGAGAGCCAAAGGGCAGGCTGTCCAGAGCCAGCACTCCCTCCAGACTCGAGTAAATAGACACAGCACCTATTCTATGACCAACGGCACTCAGATGACCAACAGCCAGACACGCATCGTCAGGCCGCCCTCTGCCCAGTCTCACATTGAGGACAGGATGGGTACCATCAAAATATCCAAGTTAGAGCAGCAATCAGCGTGAGTTCACCTGGTTCCCTGGCTTTCATCGGCATTTTCAGTCTATGAGAAGGGGTTGACATGGGCAACATTATATTTGTACAGGATGAGGGTGACATGTGTAATCTTATAGGTACATATTTTTATTATATTTACATATTGATCATATCACAGTCTTAAGGTAAAGGTCAATTTCTCCAAAATGTTTATTTCATTGACAATTACAGTTCAGTCATCCATTGTTGGAGGGTTTGGCTGCAATTATTACCATGTGATGGTTTTCTTGCTGGCAGCCATGAGTATTTTAAAGAGATATTCATCCTGAGCCATGAATTTGGCCAGATAATGTGACAAAAGAGCAATAAGCTCGTTATCTTTTAAATGAAAACTATTTCTTACATTAAATTAAATCCATGCTGTTTACTAGACTCGTGGCATCAGACTAATTTAGTATCTCATTTCCAACTCTCTCTTCCATTCCTGTGTCTGTTGCCGCAGGGTGAACACATCAGACCTGACCCTAAAGGAGGCTGTAGGGTTCCTGTCTCACCCTGAAGAGAATTACCAGCAGTGTGGAGCCAGCTTCATCCACCACCTCACCTTCAAAGAGGAGCACGCCAAGCAGGAGGTCTGAGCACTCGCACACTAATATACTGTAAACGCTTCTCATTAAATGTACAGACACACCCTCCAAACACATACACATGCACTGCAGTTTATTTTCGCATCACATTTGTGTGAGGATTGTCTTGTAGTGGGGACACAATTGGTGGAGCCCTCTGTGAAGACCTTTGTGTAACCTGCCTTGTGGGAAAGGGAGGAGAAATTATTTATGATCGCACTTGGCTGCTAGTTCTGCTTGTAACTTACAGTGTAGTCAATCAATTGTCACACCTTTAAGTCTCATATTTTCAACACCCGCCCCTCCAAATTTCTGTGTCACAGGTTTCCCAACTAGGAGGTATCCCCCTTCTGGTGACCCTGCTGCGGAGCCCCAACCCTGGGGTGAGCCAGGCTTCTGCTGGCGCTCTGAGGAACCTAGTATTCAAGGACCAGAACAACAAGCTGGAGGTTCAGCACTGTGGCGGTATAGCTAAGGCCCTGCAGCTACTAAAGGAGGCAGATTCTACTGAGACCCAGAAACAAGTCACTGGTAGGAAATTTTTATTGAGACAGGACCTCAAAACATTGGGTAGAAGGGTGGCCTAGTGGGCCTTTCCTAAAAAAGCACATGCCTAATCTCTAACCCTATGGGAAACATATCACATAGACTGAGCAAGAACATGTGATTTACAAAATAATGCTTTTTTTTTTAACTTTAAAAAAAAATAATTCTTGCAATGCGAAGGCCTGCTATGGAACCTGTCCTCCGCCGATGAGCTGAAGGAAGAACTTATAGCTACAGCACTGCCCGCCCTGACTGAGAATGTGGTGGTGCCATTCACCTGCTGGTCAGACAACAGCTCTATCAACAACATACACCCTGATGTCTTCTACAACGCCACAGGGTGCCTGCGGTGAGAACATTTAATTAAGATCTGTGCCTTTACGTGGTTTATTTTCATGTTTTGACGACAGAGATCAAACAAAAGACCTGCCCACTACTGACAGTTCCCAATAAGTTAAAAACATTTTGATGTCATAGACATCTTTGTCAAGGCTCTGTGATGTCAGTGATTAGTCAATTAATCAATTAGTCAATAGCCAGAATATTATGAAATGATTTAAGTCATTCTTTAAGCAAAAATGCCAAGCATTCTCAGTTTCCAGCTTCTCCAGTGTGAGGATTTGCTGCAAAACAAGCCATTTGAAGGCATCGCCTAAGACTCGGTGAAAATGTGATAGCCATTTTTCAATATTTTCTGACATTTTGTAGACAAAACAATTTATCGATTAATCCAAAAAATGATTGACAGATTAATTGATAGTGAAAAATAATAGTTAGTTGTAGTCCTTGTCAAAACAATGCTCTGTTGAATTAAATGTATTGGTACCGATCAGTACAACGAGTTCCTTTGCCTTTTTTATTTTAATCCAGCACCTGTAAAAGTTTTTTATGTGATATGCGTGCTATACAGTCATGTTTTTACCTAAATTGAAGGATTAAATCGAAATCATAAATTGAAATCAACCAGAGGAGACTGTTTCTCTTATTTGGCAGTTATTTAATGTAAATGTGTATTAAACACAACACATAATTGCAACTACTTAATACTGGCACTGCAAAATCGTGCTTTGGAAATTTCTGTCCACCACGATCGAGTTTGCTAACAGGGTGTGATGGTGCAAGTTACATGTTGAGGCACACACAGTTCTGTGTCTATTATTATATTGTTTCCAGCTAGTGTTTCCATGTGGATTTAAATGAATGAAATGTGTGTAGGAACCTGAGCTGTGCCAAAAAGAAGGAGAGGCAGGCAATGAGAGAGTGCCGTGGCCTCATCGACTCCCTCATGAGTTACATCCAGTCCTGTGTGGCAGAAGAAAACCCTGATGACAAGGTGAACTTTCTCATCGCTATCAACAGAACCTTTTCCCACTCACCGCTATTATTTGTAAACACTTAAAATTTGCACTTCAGATTGCATCATAGTGGGTCGGTAGACTAATTATTATACTGGCACTTTTGCCCATTTTGTCCTCCTCTGATAGGCCACTGCAGAGAAAATGTAAAGTTACTTTTTAAAGTTCTTGTCTCTTTAAATTCCCCCACTCCCATCTACACCACCACCATCATCACTATGAGTAAAGCTGATGCTGTCAAGCAGCTATTTTGAAAATAGATTAATTGTTGAAGTAATTTTTTAAAATGACATACATTTAGTGGTTCCTTCTTCACAATTGTGAGGGTTTGCTAATTTTCTGTTTTATGTAATTGTAAACTGACTATCTTTGGGTTTTGTACTGTGGGTTGGACTTCATCTTGGGCTTAAGGACATTGTGACAGGCATTTTTCAGTATTTTCAGATATTTTATAGAATGATTATTCAAGAATTGAGGAAAGGGCTGCAAAAAAGTTGGTTGCAGCCCTACTGTCAAGGACTACAGAGAGGAACTGGCATTAGTATTGATTTCTATCGCTACAGTGCAACAATGAAAGTTAAAACTTTGTTATTTTAAATGGCCTTATAATCAAGGATTATTTGTCTGTTTATCAGACGACACATTGTCTTTCTGGCTCACAGCATTGTTGTTTTTTTCCACATTGTCCCTCTAACACTGAATTGTGGATGTGTGAGCAGGTGAGAACAGCTATGGTTGGATTCATGTCTGGTGACGCATTCTAGTTTACTCATAGTTCCTGTAGAACACGTGTCTCCTGTGTCTCTCACAGGAGTGTGTTCAGTCCGGATACTAAATATATCCTATAGCTCATGTACACACACATACAACACAAGTACACAAACATACACACACACACCCTTGAATGTGTGTATGCGCACTCACTGGCATGCTAACACACACATACATAAACAGACACATGTATAAGCAGGTAAATACTGCAGGTGGAGTCTGCATTTGTATATATTTAGTGGGTGCTTGTATTTCTACCTCATTTGTGCAAGTTTTGGGTGGGTGTGGATGTGTGCTTAATTCCACGTCTGTGCTCGTACTGTGTTTACACAGGCTTGGCTTAGTGGTAGAGCGGGTCGTCCACCAATCGGAAGGTTGGCTTAGGCAAGACACTTTGACAAATTGCTCCCGAGGGCTGTGCCTTCGGTGTGTGAGTGATTAGTTAGTTTCTTTGGACTGATGAGCAGTTAGCATCTACCATCAGTATGTGAATGGGGTGAATGTGATATGTAGTGTGAAGCGCTTTGAGTGGTCGGAAGACTAGAAAGGCGCTATACAGTCCATTTACCATTCTTTTGATGAACTAGTGTAGTATGATTGGCGAGAGACAGAGGGAGAAAATATTTGTGTCTGTAAACTTTTCTTCTTGTTGTAAACTGTGAATGGAATCTCTTAGCTTTATCTATGTTTTCATCATTTGATTGTGTTTTACTGACTTTTTGATTAAGGAATCATTTTACTATTAATCAAGCCTCATTAACTAAACCTAAGTGAATTTACTTTTTTGGTCAGCATGTGAATGTTTCTGTTGCGTTTCTAGAAGAATTCCTCCATGTCCTGTTAAATGAACATACTAGCTGACACTCGCTTAAGACCTTGATGGATGTTTGCTTAATCAATGGGAATTGTAAACTACAAATTGCAGAGAAAGAAAGAAAAGAAGTTACCTTTGTGGATTGAAAGGTCATTTTATTTCTGCAATTGGAAAACTTGCAAACAAGAATCATATTATCTATTGTATTTGCTACAGTTTGTCTTCAAACACACTGGCAAATGTGCACAGATATGATAAGATATGGAGTGATGTCCAATAGTCCTAATGGACAAAAATCTGAGAATAAGACCTTTAAAGTACTACTAATGAAAATGGTGATGAGAAGATTAACAGTGTAGTTAATAACTGCTCCTCTCCTCTCCTGTAGTCTGTGGAGAACTGTGCATGCATCCTCCATAACTTGACCTACCAACTGGAGACCGAGTCCCCTGAGTGCTTCAGCAAGCTCCAGCCTCAGACAGGGAGCCAAGCTGGGAGTAAGAAAAGCCCCACGATTGGATGCTTCAGCCCCAAGAGCAGCAAGGCTCAAAAGGAGGTGGGCATCAACCACCACACCTCCACCCCTGTTTATTGGCCAAATCATGACAGGCCTTTAATCCAAGGCCCCCCTTTTCATCTCTTTCTCGTCCTTTCTCCTCAGTTTTCATTTGATGCTGCTCGGGGAATGCCAGAGGACAGCACCCCATCAGGTGTGAAGTGGTTGTGCCACCCCAAAGCCATGCAGACCTACCTGTCCCTGCTGGGCTCTTCCCAGAACAATGCCACCCTTGAAGCCTGCTGTGGTGCTCTGCAGAACCTCACTGCCAGCAAGGAACTGGTGAGTACAAAGAAGATAATTATTAGGCGTACCATTTGTGTGTGGTATTAATGGACATTTCAGGATTATCCAAGATTGATTTAAAAAAAAAAAAAAAAAAAAAAAAGAGAGAGAGAAAAGCAACAGAGAGGTGATAGGAATAATGGCACAATTCACAAGAAGAACTGACTGGTTTTGTAAGAAAGGGTGGAGTTTTGTCTCAAGGGATTCAGAGGTTATTAGAGAAAGAAAGAAGGAGTTAGAAGAAAGAAAAAGAAAGTGAGTCATGAAAATTTCAAATAATTACAAAGTCAGTTGGATTCGGAATTACAATGCAAATATGGTATAAATACGGACTGCTACAGTGAAGTGGGAGCTACAGCTAATGTGTTTTCTTCCTTCTTTATTGGGTTTGCTTCTCTTCCAGGGGTCCAGTGCCATGAGCCAAATTCTGGTTCAAAAGTTGGGGGTTCTACTGCACATGCCCACACTTTTAAAGTCCCCTAACCGCAGCCTGCAGAAGACTGCCATGTCCCTGCTGGGTAACATGTCTCGGACCAGCAGTTTGCAGACCACCATGGGTAAGGAAAAGCATGAAATGTTGATATGAGATGTTTGTTTTGCAGGCAGCAGGCAGTGTTGCAGATACATACATGTTGAGTTAGTCCACATAAAACCGATGTACTGTATGTTTCCTATGTCTTCTCTGTAGCAAAGCAGATTCTGCCTGAGCTCACCAGCCTCCTCTCCTCTGGCCCCCTTTTGATGGGAAAGTCTGACGAAACTATATCAACAGCTTGCAGCACAGTACGGAATCTGATATTGGCGGACACTGAGGTCAGCAAGAAGGTCATTAATAATGAACTGGTCTCATCACTGACTGACCTCAGCGAGAATGGGTGAGTTTTCATTTATTCATCTGTGTGTGGGAGATTCGGCTCTCATAGCTGTGACCAACTTAAATGCATTTGTTTTGTTCATTTGTTCTTACTGTGTGTAAAGCACTTTGAACCTCCTCTGTATTTGAAAGGTGCTATACGAATTAACTTACCTTGCTTTGCCTTTAAGTGTTGGATCACTCAAATTCCACTCACTCAGTGGTATGAAGATCATGAGTTTTATCTGCCCATGTTTTAAGATCTGATGAGGTTATAATTTGGGTGGCCCATCCCCACAACACTGTAACATGCAATTATTATAAGTAAACATTTGCTGAAGTGTTTTCTCTTTTACAGTGAGCATATATCAAGGAACTTTTTAATCTACCATCATCACTGCAGCTGCTATGGCAGCTTATTGTCAAAAGGTTATTTTAATGCAAAAACTGCCTCTTAGTCAACTTCTGTCTTCTGCTGTCAAAGAATCTAAAATACCAGAAGTGCAGGTGACATCTTCAATTCCTAAACTGCGTCTTTTCCTTACAATCCTTTTTTTGTTTGTGGGTGGTTTGCCTTATTTATTTCCTGTTTATGCTCACCCATGTTCTTCCTTAATGACCTCTGCCCTTCTGTGCTAGGTCTTTCCCCAAAGGCAGGAAAGCAGCTTCCGTGCTGCTCTACAGTTTATGGAACGAGAAGAATTTGCAAGGTTTTGTGAAAAAGGTAAATTAGAAAGAACTGAAATGCAAAAAGCTTGACTGACTGTGATTAATTCTCTAAGGCAGACACAACACAAATCTGTTGTATCCGTGTAACGGGTTAAAGCTTAGCACAGCTGCTGAAATGGGTGGGTGTTTATTATTACTCCTCTGGCTCACACAGTCACTTTCCCTTCCCTTCTGCCCCACCCAAGAGTTCAGTGAATACAGAAACAGTCACATTGGAATCCTGGCAGACTGGTTTTCAGTGTTCACTGTCTATTATGGGAGGAGTAATACATGTAAAATGGATGCAAGATGAAGAAGAGGTCAAAACAGTAAAAGTCAGAGGTGGACAGGGTGGAGGA